>NW_024704774.1:20000-132500 GCF_018977255.1 Callorhinchus milii | reverse complement strand
CAGCACAGCCACAGCTACAGCCACAGCCACAGCTACAGCACAGCCACAGCTACAGCCACAGCTACAGCCACAGCCACAGCTACAGCCACAGCCACAGCCACAGCACAGCCACAGCTACAGCACAGCCACAGCTACAGTCACAGCCACAGCTACAGCCACAGCTACAGCCACAGCTACAGCCACAGCTACAGCACAGCCACAGCTACAGCCACAGCCACAGCTACAGCACAGCCACAGCTACAGCCACAGCTACAGTCACAGCCACAGCTACAGCCACAGCTACAGCACAGCCACAGCTACAGCCACAGCTACAGCCACAGCCACAGCTACAGCACAGCCACAGCTACAGCACAGCCACAGCACAGCCACAGCCACAGCTACAGCACAGCCACAGCCACACACAGCTACAGCCACAGCCACATACAGCTAAAGCACAGTCACAGCACAGCCACAGCTACAGCCACAGCCACACACAGCTACAGCACAGCCACAGCTACAGCACAGCAACAGCACAGCTACAGCACAGCCACAGCTACAGCACAGCCACAGCCACAGCTACAGCACAGCCACAGCTACAGCCACAGCTACAGCTACAGCACAGCCACAGCTACAGCACAGCCACAGCTACAGCACAGCCACACCACAGCATAGCCACAGCCACAGCACAGCCACAGCCACAGCATAGCCACAGCCACAGCTACAGCCACAGCCACAGCTACAGCACAGCCACAGCCACAGCTACAGCTACAGCCACAGCCACAGCCACAGCTACAGCTACAGCACAGCCACAGCCACAGCTACAGCTACAGCACAGCCACAGCCACAGCTACAGCATAGCCACAGCCACAGCCACAGCTACAGCACAGCCACAGCACAGCCACAGCTACAGCCACAGCCACACACAGCTACAGCCACAGCACAGCCACAGCACAGCCACAGCCACAGCTACAGCCACAACACAGCCACAGCTACAGCCACAGCACAGCCACAGCTACAGCCACAGCACAGCTACAGCCACAGCCACAGCACAGCTACAGCCACAGCCACACACAGCTACAGCCACAGCTACAGCACAGCCACAGCCACACACAGCTACAGCCACACACAGCCACACACAGCCACAGCCACACACAGCTACAGCCACAGCTACAGCACAGCCACAGCCACACACAGCTACAGCCACAGCATAGCCACAGCCACAGCCACACACAGCTACAGCCACAGCTACAGCACAGCCACAGCCACACACAGCTACAGCCACAGCCACATACAGCTACAGCACAGTCACAGCACAGCCACAGCACAGCTACAGCCACAGCCACAGCACAGCTACAGCCACAGCCACAGCACAGCACAGCACAGCCACAGCCACAGCTACAGCACAGCCACAGCACAGCCACACACAGCTACATCCACAGCACAGCCACAGCTACAGCACAGCCACAGCTACAGCACAGCCACAGCACAGCCACACACAGCTACATCCACAGCACAGCCACAGCTACAGCACAGCCACAGCATAGCTACAGCACAGCTACATCCACAGCACAGCACAGCCACAGCACAGCACAGCCACAGCACAGCGCCCAGTGTAACATGAAGCCGCAGAGCTGAGCAGCGGAGAGTCCCCGCGGCGGCACCGACAGGAGCAGCGGCTGCTGTCCGCACAGAGATGGGCTGCACTCCCCGGGGGGCAGAGCACAGCCCAGGACCACTTGAAGGAAGTCCAACTTATTCTCATATTAGTTCACAGCGCAGAGCAGTGCGTGGAAACAGTGCTCAGCAGCGAAGCACAAGGGGGGGAATGAAAAACACATTCACTCTGAAAGACCAAATAAAGACGCGGAGCCCCTGACAGACCGGTCAGTGCACAGGATCAGGGTATTCTCCTCCTATATACACACTTACTATTTATACACACAGTATATATCAGATGCATCTATACAGATACACCACACTGTTGCATATATATATATATATAGATAAATATGCATAGCATTGTATGTATATATATATATATATATTGGACTCAGGTTCGCCTCTGGTGGATCTGAGTGTTTAGCCATTGTACTGTTTTTTTAAGCTGCGGTTTAATATCTAACAATAAGTATGAAATGAGTGCTGTATGAACACGGAAGATAGTCACTAAACAGCGCTCGCCTTGTGGTCAGAGTGACGCCGAGAGAGACTGAAACTAAAACGAGTCCCGAACAGGGAGACAATCCACATATCTATATCATCAGAAATGAGGAATCGTCAGCAATTACACTGATATGTTCTTCAGATATTTTAATTCCATGAAAATAATTGCCATAACCCTACATGTAAATGTGGAGATATGTGAGATATTGAATAGTGGGATTGTTTAAGAGAACACAGGTGCACAGAAATGAACTGTCTGACTTGTCTACTCCTATGTTCCTTTGGCATATTAATCCACAGTGGGAACATTTTACAAGTTTAGTCACAATAGTCGATCAAGGATATCATTTACCACAGAGAATAGTGAATAAAGACATCTTGAGGTGGGAAAAGACAAGATGAAGATTGCAGAAAAGGCACTATGGTTACTGCAACATCATTTTATTAGATGCTATCGTTTGGATGAGATTAAACCAAAGTCCTGACATCTGCCTGTGCTGGTGGACATCAACTGCCCTCTGGTATTATTTGAAAACACAAGGGAGTTTCTCCTGTGTCCCAGCCAAGGATCCTCCAGATTAATTGGTCGTTGATCTCATGGTTATTCTTACGATCTTGTTGTGCAAAAAAAAAGCTGCTGTGTTTGTCTGAGCAAAACAGTCAACATTAATTACTATAAAGTGCTTTGAGACATTTTGATGTATAAATCACTATAAAAAATGCAAGTTCTAAATGGTCTTCTAAATAGCATCCTACCTTTTCGAATGCATCCAAGGACACCTTTCCCTTCTCCTTTCCCACTTTCCCCACCTCGGCCCTATAAAATGTTCCCAGATGTTACCTTACGTGAAGGATGCTATACAAATGCAAGTTGTTGTTGTACTAACTTTGACACTTTATATATTAGATTATTCTCTTTGTTAATTTATTTTGGACCCAGACTTTGGAGAGAACAAGGTCGTTAACCTTTTTAACTGCACTATTTAAAGTACAGAAGTGTGATTGCGACAAATGGATTTCCACATTACATACACCAATAATTTAAAATATAATTATTATTATTAGTATACTTACCACCGCAGCAATACTACTTTACATTGAAACATTTAGAGAGTGGGATAACTCTTGGTGACTGAGTTAATAAATGATTGGTATAGTGTAATGTTGTGCTCCATCCTTTGCATCTCACTAAGGTCCCGGGATTCAATCCCAGTGATGGAAGTACAGTTGGCTTCCAGCTCATACTAAGAAATTAGCCACTGTTTCCACTCCTGAGTGGTCCTCGCTGGGCAGTGTGGATGTGTGGGGATGTTCAATAAGAGCAGGATCAACTTCAGCTATGATGCTCCCACAGTCAAAGCATTTAATGCCTCAACCTCACACACTTGAGCAATGTATTGGAGGGCTGGGGGCAGTCAAAGAAACATACTTGAATCACGAGTCACCACATTCAGGGGAGTAACATAAAGGTGGGGTGTTGCTTTACATCGATTGACATCATGAATTAATCTTGACCTGCAAATGTAACCAAACGGATGTTAAATGATTTGGATCGAATAATTGCTTCCCCAGTTCAGAATAGACACAGGACATTACATCGCTAAAGAGGAAACACAAGGTACATCATGTCTGTCTGTCTGTCTGTATGCTTTTGAATGTTTTACTGAACACCAAATTGATATATGTGATATCTGTGATGACTGACCTCAAATTCAACTTAGCAAACAAGACTGGGAGCAGAAATAGTCATAACCTCTTTACCTGACCCCCTCCTCAAAATATCATCAAAATATATTTCAAATGTGTGGAGATCCCACATTGGCAGGTGCCCAAATATGGCAGGAATGGCCAATCACTTTGGTTCCATTTCAGTCAGCACTCTGGAGTAATGATAAAGACAACCACAACCAGTCTACGACTCCAACCTTCCCCCCACGCAGCTCGGTTACTGTAGAACAAAACCTCTGTCATTATCTTATCTCGGATCTATGTTAAAGTTTAAATCATTGCACTAATGACAATTTGCTGCATAGAAACACTTTGATTTCTCTATGCGATAAGACCTTGCCTGCTCTGGCCCTCCACACTAGATATTGTTGCTCAATGCTTTTTTTTGTCTGAAACTAATTGGTGAAATGTTATGCTCACAAACTTGAGGAATGCAAGTTGCTGGGCAGTGACACACTGTTCCGCATTTAGCATCCACAGTTGGATAAACACAGTTGGAAAGTAATGCGAAGAATTGAACCACAGTAGCTTTCCCCTTACATCATGGAATCCTTCTGGCTTTTCTAGCAATGCATGTCTAATAGTAAATAAGGGATATTTTGTCAATGAAATAACAGTAGAAAAGGAAACCAAAATACCAAAATATATTGAACCATATACTTTACTAATCTGATTGCTGGAAAAAGCTCTTAAGAGGTAAAACTGCTGATTGATAACATCTTCCAATAGCTGATTCTCTGACAATGATACTAGAGGAAGGGTGTCTTATGTTAGTGAAAGACTTACAACTACTTATGTTCTCTACGTTTTCTCTGCTATCATCTGCAGAAGTCATATAATTTACAGGTTTTGTGTTTGAAATGTCTTTTTTAATCTTGTTCTCCTGACTAAGCGAGTTCTTTTCTGCTATATTTAGATGATGCTACATCATTCTGTGTATAAATAACAATTCATTTTATCTGCTCCCTTCATTGTTTCAAATATTTATATCCTTCCACATTCCCACTGTAACACAGTTATCCTTCCTTGCACCTTTTCTCGGAGAAGGAATATTATCACCTTGGATTTATATTCATTGCGATGAGAAGACATTTCTTGAACATAAAAGGGTTATGAGAAAATGGAATGCAATGCCCAGAGAGCTGTAGATACAGATTTGATTTCAATGTTCAAAATGGAGACAGATAGATACAGGGGTAATAAGGATATTTAGGAAAATGAAGAAAAAGCAGGGAAATGAAATTAAAAGATCTGCCTTGATTGAATAAAATGTCAGACCAGGGTTAAATGGCCTATTTGTGTTACTGTTGCCATGTTATTGGTTTCTTGGCTAATTATTTTGTGTATACCAAGTGCACCAACAACAACAACTTACATTTATACAGCACCTTCACACGGGTAGTATCTCAAGAGTATGAGTCAAGAATGGTCATAGTGTTGGAGACCTCAGCCAATCTTGTTCTTTGCTGGGCTCTAGCAGATAATTAAGTGTGTGGAAAGACTTGTCCTCTGACTTTCTCTTTCCCTCCCTGTGGAAGCATTTGATCTTCACTCTACATATTCTAAAGGATGGCTAGGATCAGAGACTGAGCTTGTGGGCAAACATGGGGCCTCGTGCTAGCACTCTATGACACAGAAGCTTGGTGGTCTAATGTACCCCTCTAGTGACAGCATCTATCTATTAGATATTTTGAAACACAAAGGACTGTCACTCCTAAATCCTTTCTGTAAGGTTTTAGCTCTCATTCCATATTCAGACAAAAAGTTTAACAGTTTGTGTTAGGAGTGTATGTGTGTGGGGGAGGACAGAAATATTTAGGAGAAAATTATCTAAGATTGAAATCTACTTATGTAGGAGATTTCTAGCTGGTCATGTGACACAAATACTGTAATTTATTTCCATTGCAAGTCAAATTTAATTAATTGTTTCTTGAAAAAAATGACTATATTTTTCAGTTAAGTGCAATCTCACTTGTAATCGGATATGTTATAGCGTATGCAAAATAACTGATCATTTTGTATGACAAAGTAGGTCACACAATTTTTATCATTTTAATTATAAATCAAGATATTGCTTACTGCACAAGCACAGTTGTAGAGGAGATGAATTGGTGTCGAATAATATATAATGTGTCACATTAAATCTAAGATTGAGCTTGGGATTTCAATTTTAAGCCATTTGTCAATCATCAATCCAAGTGGCATGTTTCTCTAGATCATTTTGAATAGACCGTTCATCACAGTTTTTTTTTCTCTGACACGTTTTGTTACATCAGCACATTTATAAAATATTCCTGAGAATATTTATTCCTGAGAATATTTATGTAGATGGGAAACAGCAATTAACCCACTATTGATCCCTGCCAACCATGCCACTCACTGGTCCAAAAATGATTGTTCTATATTTATCTATAAAGCTGAAGCTACACTGAGCTTGAATCAGAAGTGACTGGGAACACGCAGTAGGTCAGCCAGCATCTATGGAGAGGAAAATGAGTTAACATTTCTGATAAAAGGATTTAATTCCTGAAACGTTAACTCATTTTCCTCTCTCCATAGATGCTGCCTGGCCTGCTGTGTTTCCCCAGCGCCTTCTGTTTTTATTTCAGATTTCCAGCATCTGCAGTGTTTTGCTTTCTGAGCTTATATCGGTTGAAAGCACTCTTGGTTCTAAGTTAGAAGGTTGTGAGTTATGACTTTGAACTCAGAAATCTAGGTCGTCATTCCAGTGCAATGCTGAGAGAGCGTTACATTGTTGGAGGTGCCATCTTTTGGTTTATATGCTAAAATGAGTTCCTGTCTGCTTGTTCAAATGGATATTAAAGATTCACTGGCACTATTCAAAGACAGAAGAGAGTTTCTCCCAGTTTCTCGGACAACAATGCCCCAGCTATAATTGATGATCCACTTCATGAGTGTTTGTTGGATATTTGCTCTATGCAAATTGACTGTCACATTTGCCTACGAATATGTATGTATTATAATAATAATAAATAATAATAATCCTTACCTTCGATATAGTGCCGTATCACATTGTTGATATGTCTCTAAGCTCTTCACAGGATTTACTGTGAAATAAATTGACTGTGTATTTTGAGGGCGAAATGCGGCAGCCAACTGCGCACAGCAATTCATTAATCTTAATTATTATTCCACTCTTAACAGTGTATTCTGTAAATTGACTTGAGACATCTCTCGACAAAGAAGTGCTACATCTAATGCATGGATTATTATTATTGTCAAATGATCAACTGGTGACTATCCTCCTGGGGTGGTGGGGTGTGGGTGGGTGGTATTGCTCTTTTTAATACATATAAATGACCTGGACTTGGGTGTAGATAGCAACATTTTAAAGTTAATGACATCAAACTTTATAGTAGGAGCATAGTAGCAGATAGCAGACTGCAAGAAAATATAGACAGGCTGATGAAATGGGCAGATGTATGGCTGATGGAATTTAATGCAGAGAAGTATAAAATTACGCATTTTGGGAGGAGGAATAAGGAGAGGCAATATAAGATAAATAGTACAATTTTAAAGGGGTGAAGGAAAAGAGAGACCTGGGGGTTCACATTAAACAAATCTTTGAAGGTGGCAGGACAAAGCTGTTTGAAAAACATGTGAGATCCTTGGCTTTATAAGTAGAGGCATAGAGTAAAAAAGCAAGGAAGTTAAGGTGAACCTTTACAAATCGCTGTTAGGCCTCAGCTGGAGTATTGTGTCTAATTCTGGTTGGAGGGATGTCAGGGCCTTGGAGAGGGTGCAGAGGAGATTTACAGGAATGGTGCCAGATGAGGGACTTCAGTTATGTGGAGAGACTATCAAAGTTGGGATTGTTCTCCTTAGAGTAGAGAAGGTTGATGGGAGATTTAATAAAGGTGTTCAATATTATGAGGAGTTTAGATAGAGTAGATAGGGAGAAACTGTTTCCTCTGGTGGGTGGGTCGGTAACCTGAGGACACAGATTTAAGATAATTGTCAAAAATACCAGAAGGGAGACAAGGAGATTTTTTTTTACCCAGAAAATTATTAAAGTCTGGAATGGATGCTTGAATGGATGGTTGAAGCAGACTCAATAATGGCTTTCAAAAGGGAATTCGATAGGTATCAAAAAGGAAAATATTTCAGGGCTATGGGTTAAGATCAGGGGAATGGGACTAGTTGGTAGCTCTTTCAAAAACCCAGCACAGGCACAATGGGCTGAATGCCCTCCTTCTTTGCTGTAAGATTCTATGAGATAAAATCCAGAATCCCATTTGTTTCTTTATGACCTTTTCTACCTTTTCAACTTTTTACACTCAAGCTTTTAACAATCTATAGGCGCTGAATTCCACCTAGTTTTTGCTTGCAAGACCACTTTGCCTTAAATTTTAAGCCAGTTATATCAAGCTGATTTGTAATAGTTCTTAAAAAGAACTGGCTTCCAAATTAACAACAAATTGAAGATTTTTCTACAAATCTGCATAATCTTAATTTAAGGCAAAATGTTCTTGCAGGCAAAGATGAAGGTGGAATTTCAGGTCTTATATGTATACACTCTAGATCTCTCTGTTTCTCAGCATCATAAAACATTATAAGGTGAAAAATGCAGTAAGCGATATGGCAATCACATGAGACATTTTCTTCCTGAAGATTCCCTCCCCCGACTTTGTTAAATGGTTTTGTCCAAATCCTTCAAATTGTGGAGTCCTGTAGCTCAGTGGTTAGAGCACTCGCCTCCCAAGCAAGAGACCTGGGTTTGATTCCCAGCAGGGTGAAATGTTGGGAAAGTTTCCTTACTCCACATGCCTCTGTTTACCTAGCAGCAAGTAGGAACCCGGTTGCTAGTTGATTGGTGGATCACTATTCCGGGAATAATAATTCCTTCCAAAAAAATAATAATTTGTTCACTCAATCCACTGCCTTGCACAATTGGCTGCCGGGTTTCAACCACAAAACATAGGTCCACATTCAATTTGTAGATATTATTATTATTAACTGTCCAGTCAATTTTAGGGCAGCTTTTACAATCCTAAAATTCTAAGTGTGGATTCATTTTGGATTACTGTTGAAATTTTATGATTTCTAATAGTTCACTGAATGTCAAATTGCTGCTCTCAGTTACATCAAATGATCAACAATAGTGTTCAAACAGTCAGTTCCTGATATCACACAAAATAACATGTAAATCAGAATTGGAAGTAGGCAGGATTTTTAGGAATAAAGAGTTCAACAACATGTGAGCACCAACCATCTCAGTCCCTCTGATTCAGGATACCCTGCTGGGTGTGCATTCACTTTGGAAATGGTGCTAGTGATGTAATCTGGGTGTGTGACTGGGCGCAATAGATTAGGATGGCAAGGATCCTCCAAACGCCCGCTAACAGTTGCATGCATGACCACACAAGACCTGATTGAATCTTTTAACTTGGGCCTAATTATAAACATGAATAGACTTTTACTTTCCTGGTAGTGTAACTAAAGCACTTCATTGCTGTGTATACGTTAGATACCATGGAGCTCAAGTTAGCTATATTCTTTGCAAAATATTAACTAATATTGATGGACATTGGTGTACTAAGAAAATAGTAAGTATTTTCAAGCATTAACCCAGAAGAAATAACCTTTCATTACCATACTATCAAACAACTGACTTTGGAATTTAGTGACAAAATTAGATTAATTTTACTGCTCAAAATTTGCTACTAGGAAACACACATATAGAAGAAGATAGATAAATATTCATTATCCTTGCATTTGATTTAATGCCTTATCACCTTGTCGAAATGTCTCAAAGCACATGTTTTATTATAAAGTGTAGTGACTGTGTATTTTGTAGGCGAACGTACATGTAAACCAAAACAAATCTTTTTATCGCTTTATGAAAATCTACATTGAAAAATGTGTTCTTCCCCTCTATTACTGCATTCTCTTTTGTTCGGCTGGGAGGACAGAATTGTCAGGTCTGCACATAGCTTCACAGCTGCTACTTGGAGTGTTTGTGAAGCATCTGATGAGTATAAGTATATACCCTGTCAGCGGATCTGCCACCAAGATCAGGGCATTTCTGCATGTCAGCTGGGTGATCGTGTGATCTGCCAACATGTCCCAGTTCAGAATGGGAAAATGCTTACCTGAGTACCTGGCTCCAATCACCAATTGAAGTTGTAAGTTACCTGCTTATGCAGAATTTGGACAAGAGTATTTTGTTTTGGTAGGTATTTCCCAACAGAACCCATACCCATTTTACATCAACTGAAGGGTTGTGTTGACCCACATGTGTGCCTTGACCTGTTCAGATTTCCCCCACGACATTGCCCGCCTCTGCCTCTACCTCTCCCCTCAAACCACTGAGGCCCTTATAAATGCTTTTATTATGTTCAGGCTTGTCTACGCCAACTCTGTGCTAGCCTGACTTCCCACCTCTTCCATCCATAAGCTGTAGACCATTCAGAACTCTACAGCTCATGTCCTCTTCCACACCAGGTTCCGCTAGCCTATCACCCCCATCCTCACCCAGCTCCACTGGCTTCCCATTCCCCCAAAGGATCGAGTTCAATCTTGTTCTCACTTTTAAATTCCTCCATGGTCTTGCCCCAACCTACTTATGTGACCATCTAAAAGCTACCAACCCGCCTACTTCCTCCACTCAGCAGGTACTGGCTGCTTCACATTCTCCGGCCAGACCACCTCACCATCAGCAGTTGGGCCTTCAGCCTTTTCAACCCCATTCTCTGGAACTCCATCATGAAGTCCCTTCACCTCATCCCTTTCCTCACCTTCTTCGTGGTCCATCTCAAGAGCTTTGTTAGAATATGCTTAGTTAAAGGAACTAAGGTTGCGTGCAAAGTAAAAGACAACTGCTTGCTTAGCTGAAAGTGTAGTTGCAAACTAGGGGTTATTAGAGGGCAGTAGGACTAGCTTAAACCAGCTGGAAGTGGCTGGTACAGGATAGTCGAGGGCATGTGGAGTGGGAAGACAGGAGATAAATCAGGATTGGGATGGAAAGGTCAATAATCAAACTAGAAGGGCTGTGATTGGTCACAATATTGAATCCATATATTTCACATATATACATAACAAACTAAGATCAGTTTAGGTATAAGATAGAGGTTTGATAGTATTCTGGGCAGTTTCCAAAGGAGTCATAGAGAGATGGAAAATTAAGGAACTGCCCACAAGTGTTACAGGATCATCTGGTAGTACACCTTTAATTCTGTAATTGCTTGTGTTTTAACTATTGTTTAATAATAAATTCCGTTACACCAATTTGGATTGTTCGGTCATATCTCAAACTCGGGGATCGGAAATCCCAACAGCTTTCTATTTGACTACGCCTTTCGTCATCTTCCCACCCCTACCCCTTTGGCCCCCACCCCTCCTGAATCCAAACCCCAGCTTGGGTGCAAAAGTACCTTGGGATTTCCTGATATGAAAGGCACTTTATAAATCCAATTTGTTGTTCTTGTTGTGACTTGCAATACAGTTTGATTCAACAGCACCAATAAATAACCCATGTATTTTCCATTTATTTCAACTCATTTCTCACATTCTCTAATATGGTTCTTTAGTATTTTGCCACATGGTGCACCATCCAACACCCTGGGCCAGGTCAATACAAACTTGAATGACAGAAACACTAACTCATCTTTTCCCCTTTCCAAATATTTACTTTACTACTCCTCTCCTGAGAGCAGTATGCTCCACTGGGTGTTTCATGTGGCTGGTGTTCTTTTGAGACATTGCTCAAGTGTCCAACTGTCATGTCTGAATTTGGATAGTGAGCCTTGCTGGGCTTTTCAACAATGTGTGTATATGTCAGGCGAGGGAGGTATACAGCTGAGTGCTAGCCTGTCCTCACTCTAAATGATTGCTACGCAACAGAGACCCCAAATTTTTCATGGTCTTAGCCTTAATTTTAAGACCATTGTCCAGAATTTGGGGAAACTCTTAAATTGAGGCTTAATTAGGAAATTGATTTTCCTCAGATTTTTCTGACAACTAAAAAAATCAGCTTCTGAATCAAGACTGAAACATTTTCTAAAAACCTGCAGATTTTCCTCCCTGGACAATTAATTGAAAACAATTAGAATATCTTCACTGCTTCTGCAACCAGCTTTGGTTTGGGATAGAACTTTGAAACTTCCTGATTTCTATAGCATAGTACCAAACTATGCTATATATACTGAGGTACAGGAGAGCTCCATTGCTGCCCTTCTAGTGGGTGAGAAGGATGCTGCACTACTACTATGGTAAGTGGCATCTTTTTTAGGCATAATAAGAAAGTTTTTTTTTGTAATAGCTTTTTTATCAGCAGGGTACAATGAGGAAAAAGTAGCTCTATTTGGTGGAAGCATCCCTCAATAGGTAGGGATTTGTGTCTGGAAAATGATGGTGATGCTCTTACACATTTCATGCTGAGCTGTGCTGCTCACCAAAAAGCTCATAGGGAGGTCCAGGTACCTGCCATCCACCTAGTGAGAGCTCAAATAAACTCTCTGTGGCGGTCTCAGTGGTCTGGTTCCTGACCCAGGTGGGTCGCAATTCTTCAGGGCATTGGTGATAACAGCACACCCATACTAGCTCAAGAGAAGGACTTAGAGTGGCAGACCAGTCATAGGGGCAGGTATTCATCCCATTGAGCTCCTGTTAACTATTCAAGTCAAAGCCCTAATGGATAGGATGATCCTAATGGATAGGATGATCCAAGCAGCAAAACAATTGTCAGACAGTGACAAGCTATGCAGTTTTAGCTGGTTAGGCTCCAGTAGTAACACATACTTTGGGGTCCCCAAGCCTTGGCATTTGCCGACGTGCCTTGCCTAGTCACTGGTATTAGGAATGTTCCTTCAGGGAAACAGTGTGCATTCCATTCCAAACACAGAAGACATTTTTATGTATAGGTGGCATACGTACTCAGTCTGGTTTCAATTCTCAAGTATGACTATGGGTTTCTGCATGTGTCAGACACTTGGCTGATCCCCCAAAAATATGAATGGAAACTGACTGCTACAATTCTATAAAGTGGTTAAAACTTCCAAATACTGTGTGAGCACTCAATGAGTATAGAAAGAGTGGTAATAACAGATGGAAAAGTGAAGCTACCTGTGATTAAACTCCCCCCACACCCCATGAATTATTTTTAACTTGCAAAATAAATTGACAAAGATGAATCTTATATGTCAACAACAATAACATCTTGCATTCATATAGCGCCCTTGAAGGAAGGCAAAAAAGTTTCATTTGAATTCCTTTTCTTTGGTGAACGTCACAGTGCACAGTGCAGGTGCTGATTTGCTTGTTCTGAACACAGCGAAGAGGTGCTCAATGTATTGGTAGGTGTTCTCCTGCAGAGTGCACTCTCTGTTTGTTTTTGCCTGTACCTGTGGCTGTGTTAGAGGTCAGTGCCAGGTCATCTCATTACTATTTCCAGAGGATGTAATTTATCATTCTGCAGGTGTATCTCACACAGGGTGTTGAATCTGTACAAGTACAGGCCTGATCTCAGCTATGCTGAACAGGATAGTTGTAATCTTTTTCCTTTTGGGCTAGCCAGGCCACAATATTGCCCAAAGTAGCCTTATTGAATTGATACTTATTTTCTTTAAGAAAGATTTGAAAGAATGACAAAACATGAAATCCTTATTTCTGTGAAATAGTCTTGGGTGCTATAAGTGGCACATAACATCTTAAACAAGCTTGTAATAGCCACAAAATATAGCACCAAAAAACAGGGACATTCCTTGGATGAGGTATTGAGTCCCTGGCCAAATTTACCCCAAGACAAACTGAGCAAGAACAATAAAATTTGAAACCAGATGCACCCATCGGAGAAATACAGCCGTTAATCCAAAAGCTACTCCAGTACATCAGCAATTGTGGTGAGTTCAATTTTTTTATATGTGTCCCTGGATTTGGTCTACAAAATATCGTCAACATCAAAGTGATCTGCAAAGTCTCACTGGAAGCCTAAGTTAGGAGAGAAGTGAGTGGGAAGGGGAAAGCGTCTGAAGATGCAGTCAAAGAGACAGCTTTTTAGGCAGATTTTGAAAGCAGAGGGGATGAGGCAGAGAGATTTTAGAAGAGTCCCAGAGAGTGAAGGCAAAGTGCTTACAAGATTGGCTTGGATGAAGAAGGGTCTTTGGCCCATCCAATCTCATTCCTTCAGACCACCCACCTTACCGTCCTCCTGTATCACTGTATCAAGCTGTTTTTTTAAATGGTTCCAGTGTCCTGGCCTCTACCATTTTTCCTGGCAATCTTCCGACTTATAAAGGATGAACCTTAATTATTAATTACCTTCTGGTAAAGAAAAACTTCCTGGTATCAGTCCTGAAATTGCCCTTTAGAATTCTTAAGCTATGTCCTCTTGTCCTACTGTCAATGCGACATAGCAGGCATGGAACATGGAGAACGCTGAGCGAATATAATAACAAGAGATGGCAGAGGTGGGATAAGAGCATGATGACATTTCAAGTGAGGATAAGGATCTTAAAGTCAATCCACTGGGAGATAGGAAGCCAGTGGAGCTGGGTGAGAATGGGGGAGGTTTGTTTGTGGAGCTTGGTGGTGGAGAGAAGGTGGGCTGTGGAATTCTGGATCATTTGGAACCAGTGGAGGATGGAGTGGGGAGGGTGAGAACAGGACATTGGAGAAGTTAGGTCTAGAGATGACAAAAGAGTGGACTCTACCCGTTTGAAGGGCGCTATATAAATGCAAGTTATTGCTATTGTTGGATGAGGGTTTCAGCTTGGGTAATAACAGTGACAGAGGTAGGCAATTGTGCAGAGATGGAGGAAAGTCAGAGCCTGGGTGAGAAGTTTGAAGGAGAGATGAGTAAAACACAGAGATTCCTTCCTGCTCTGCGAGGTGGAATGAGCAACCAGGAGTTTGATACAGTCAGTGCCTGAGGAGGCGGCAATGGGAGCCAAACAGGAGAGTCTTAATTTTGTCAATGGTAAATCGGAGAAAGTTAAGCTTCATCCTTTATAGGTAGGAAGGTTCTGTTAGATTTATTTCCAAAGGCTTATGTACATATGTGTGAGTTAATAATATGAATCACACTATTTCATTTAGGACATTTTACAGATTTAAATATTGATCCCATTATAATAATGGGTGAAAAATATGTTACATGATATGATACTTATGACTGTCGAAAATTGCAGCTGAACCATTCAACAATTAAAGACTGTCCACAGGGGTGTGAATATTTTATGATAACTGTATAAGGACTCAAAACACTACTCATTCATTCTATAATCAGTTGCAGAGTGTGTATATGTGTGTTGGAGGGAGAAATTTATTACAATACCACATGTCTCCTGTCAAAACCAAAGGATTATTCACAGTGATAACTTCTCTCTAAGGAGTGATTTGTAATGTTCGGAGACCTCGGGTTATTCAGAGTCCTGCTTGTCAATCACTACAATTAAATGCTTTTCATTCAAGTATTTACTGACACCTTATTTATCAAAAACTGACATAAAACAAGAAATTGGGAAGAACAGCATTTCTTCATTGTTGTTGCTGTGGCTTCCTGGGGAAGTCAGGTTTCATCTAGTCAGAGACAGTCCTGTCCTGTCCTACAGGCATCAGTGGAGAAATGAATCAGTGTCATGTGTGGAAAATAAACAATATCAGCTCTCTCAGACCGAGATAGACCAGTTTCCCTGCGAAGCAAATAAAAATCAGCTTTTTAAAAGTGTGGTCCATGGGCTTGCAGATTTCATACAAAACAAGGGACTCAAATCAGAGGTGAAATCGTGAGCTGGTGGCTGAGGCCTAGTCTTCTAGTAATCTTGTACAATAATAAAGGGAAAAGTTGCCTTAATGCATTGACAATTAAAGTAAGACTTTAGAAACTAAATACAAACAAATGTTATTTCAGTTTGGTTAGGAAAAGAGCAATACTGGCACTGATGTCTTAATGTAGCACACTCACTAAACTGTTGTGAACTTGACAGATGACACTTCAATTGAATGATTCATAACTTGCTTTGCTTAGAACCTTAGGGACATGAAAGGAGCAATGCAATGTTATAGAGGAGGCAAGGAAGATAAAGAACAATATCAAATAAGCCAGCCACATTCCTGACAGCAGGAAGAAAGGCAGAAGGAAACACACTACTGTGTGCTGCATGTACGATCTACCTCACTCCCCAGTTTGATTGTCGAGGAGAAAATATATAATTTAAGAATTATTTCTCAACTCAACTTCACCAGAACCCTGCTCCCTGCTCGCCAGTCTCCCCAGCTCCATCTTTCACAAGCTCTAGGTCATCCTGAACTCCGCAGTTCACTATCTTCTGCACCACCCCCTGCAAACCCATCACCTCCCATCCTTGCCCGGTTTCGTGGGCTCCCTATTCCCCAGCAGATTAACTTTAAGAATCTTACCCTTATCAAATGGCTCCATAGTATGTCCAACCCTACGTTTATGATCTCCTGTGACCCCTAAGACCCCAGTCCTCCCCTCGGTAATCTTCAGTTTGTTTGTTGGCCTCTGCCTGCTCCACTCCACGATCTGTGGCTCAGCTCTCAACCACTTTACCCCAGTGGAATCCCAAAATCTTTCAAAATCTACCTTCAACCTCTATCTTAATAACTATCTCTTTGACTATCTTAGCCACCTTCCTTCTCCCTCCTGACTCCCTTACAGCTCAGGCTCCCACTTCACTATGTGAAAGATGCTTTATAAGGGCAAACTGTTGTTTTTTGTTAACTGATATATTAATTGAAAATGCAGTTTTTCAATCCAAGTAGTAAAGCATGATTAAGGCAAGCAATGACAAACAGTCATCTAGGAGCAAATTAATCATATTTGCACTGTCTGGTGCCAGCAGGATTTGTCAAAAACCCACATGGCTTGTCAGTATTCTGGTGTCAGGAGAGCGATAGACAGAATTGGTGAATGCTGATTATCAAATATAGAACTAGTTGTCAACACGTAAAACCAACTTCAAAACAAGATGGGACAGACACTCTGGATGTGTAGTATGCACAAAGATCTAACTGCGACAAACAATCAATATTGAAAGATATACGAATCTTTTAAATCTTGATCGAATGAGCCATGTAATTATCTGGGGACCAATCGATAGGCTAGCTATTATCATGGTCCATCTGTTTGCCCACAAAACACAGTCAATACACTTTGTTATATTAAAAATAATATGGTTACTCAATCCACGACTGCTTGATTGCAATTGGCCCACAAATTATAATCGATTCACTTTACAACAACAACAATTTGCACTTATACTGCACCCTCCATGCAGGGTAGTGTCTCAGAGCACTTAACAGTGGTGGAGCCTGACATGAGCTGGGGGGACAAGGTGACCGTAAGCACAGTCAAAAAGCAAGGTTTTCAGGCGGGAGAGAGGGGGCAGGCAGAGGGATTGAGAGAGAGTTTTCCACAGCTTTGGGGCATAGTGGCTGAAAGCACGACCTCCAATGCTGGAGCGGAGGATGCGAGGGATGAGCAGGAGGACTGTGCCAGTCGAGCGGAGGCACTAGGTGGTGGATTGGGGAGTGAGGAGTCGGAGCGGTAGGGAGGAGATAGGGAGTTAATGGACTTCAACACGAATGTGAGGATCTTGAAGTCGTTCTGTTCGGTGATGGGGAGCCAGTGGAGCCTGGCCAGAACTGGTGAGTTGTGGGTACAGAGTTTGGTCTGGGTCAGTCTGCGGGCGGCAGAGTTCTGAATGAACAGGATCTTTTGAATAGTAGAGCTGGGGAGACCGGTGAGGAGTGCGTTTGAGTAATCCAGGCGGGAGATGACAAACACATCCACGAGGGTTTCACCCTGCCGGGAATCAAACCCAGGTCTCTCACTTGCGAGGTGAGTGCTCTAACCACAGAGCTACAGGACTCCACCCTGCAAGTAGGACTCGAACCATGCGGTGCACTAAGGTGGATGAGAGAGGAGAGCTGATGGAGGAGGATGGTGTGGTCAACTGTGTCGAACGTGGCAGAGAGATCGAGGACGAGGAGCCAAAGGGAGCCCTGGTCACAGATAGAAAGGATGTTGTTTGTGACTTTGACAAGCGCTGTCTTTGTGCTGTGGACAAGGAGATAACCAGACTGCAGGGGCTCGTGGAGGGAGAGGTGTGACCGAAGCTGACCTGCAACAATGCATTCCAGGACTTTGGCAAGTAAGAGAAGGTTAGAAATGGGACGGTAGTGTGAGAGATTAGAGGGATCGAGGGTGTTTTTTTTGAGGAGGGGTGTGATAACAGCGGTTTTCAGGGGGAGTGGAACAGAGCCTGAGGAGAGAGGCTGGTTGACCGTGTCGGCCAGCTGGGGGGAGTGGAGGGGGAGTTGAGGGCCCAGCAGCTGGGTGGGGAGTGGGTCGAGGCAGCAGGTGGTGAACCTCATGCGGGTGATTGTGGTTGAGAGAGGGTTACAACATATAGTATACAATACAGATTGTGATTGCGGTTACAATATATTTACAGCATATTTTGGGAATCACTTTGAGACATCTCAAAGTTATGATAAGGGGCTATACCAAATGCAAGGATTATTATTACTTTACAGTATATCCATTAATATTAGATATTGACATCTCTTGAAAGAGTTTCACTTGCTTTTGGTTGGTTTGGTCTGTTGCCTTCAACACCGTTGACTACTCTATCCTCATCCATCGCCTCTCCTCTCATCTCAACCTTCACGGCTCTGTCCTTGACTGGTTCAAATGGTACCTCTCACACCGCCTGCACTTCATCTCCACAAACGGATTCTCCTCTAGGCCCCGCACAGTCTCGTGCGGCGTTCCTCAGGGCTCTGTCCTTGGTCCCTTCCTCTTCAATATCTATATGTTCCCTCTAGGTGACATCATCCACAGACATGGGGTCAACTTCCACATGTATGCGGATGGCACCCAACTCTACCTCTCTGCCTCCACACTTGATTCCAGGACCATTGCTGTCCTGACAGAATGTCTGTCGGACATCAATTCCCGGATGAGAGCTAACTTTCTTCAGTTGAACGTCAACAAGTCCGAGGCTCTCCTGAGAGGTGACAATCGACTCTTTGTTGGATTATTCATCTTTGAGAACTTCTTGATTAATTTATGAAGAGATTTCAAGTTTAGCAAGGATGATATTAATCTAAAAATTCTGGGGTCACTGCAAACAAGAATCTTAACTAGGCACTTCAAATCATTTTGTTGACTGAGATTAGTACATGTTACAGTAACTTCATTTGTTGAATGTTGGTAATGTTCTCAGCTCAAGGTTTTGGAAAATGTTGTGTCCATCACAGGGTGGTTTCTCTTTCAGAAAATCAAATTCATGACTGATTCTGTGTGGAGTTTAGTATTTTATTTTTAAATGATTTTGTTTACTCCAGTAATGATAAGTTTGTGGATGTGTCAGAAAGGCATCAAAATGCAGGCAATAAAAAAGGACGAGGAAACAGGTAACAGAGGTGATCATAGACCATTGTATAAAATGTGGACGTGGAGGAACAGAGCAGTGTTACAATATAATATTAATAATAATCCTTGGAATTGATATAGTGCCTTATCATGAATTCGAGATGTCTCAAAGCGCTTCACAGAATACACTGTAAAGCGAATTGACTGTATATTTTGTGGGCGAAACGTGGGAGCCAATTGCGTACAGCAGTGTCCCACAAAGTCGTGAATTTAGTCATAATTTTTTTTTAAGGGATTATTACCCCCAGAAAAGCAATCCGCCAATCGATAACAACTGGATTCCTACTTACTGCTCGGTAAAGAGAGGTGTGTGGAATAAGGAAACTCAAACTCCGGTCCTCTTGCTTGCGAGGCGAGTGCTCTAACCAGTAAGTTACAGGACTTCATGATATATATATCATGTTTCCTGTCAAAACTAGAGGGTTATTCATGGGGGGGTTAGTTTTCTCTGAGAAATGTTTGGGATGCTAGAAGTTTAAATTCCCCAAAGTCTTGTACAGTGTTCTGGTCAGATGGCACCTGCACAATGACATAAGGAGGCATCCACTCCGTAAAGCAGTGTTTCACTGTAGCCATATGTGGCCACCAATGTGATTTTGTGAAGCCACAGCATCCTCTGGCCCACCCCCATACTGTGTGCGAAGTACAATTGCTATTGGACACCGTTAGAGTCAATATAGTGCTATTTGTGCAAAATGTAATCACACTCAACTACCTAGTCAATTGCAATTGTACTGACAATTCTGGTGCCAGTAATCATTAATTTTATGTACATCTCAAACGGTTTTCATTTATTGTGCTATCCTTGTATAGATTAATAGTTTGACAACGTTCACCATCAAGGCCCACATGTGAATAAGTTCCATTGGGCAAGGTAACAGGGGGAGTCCATCACCTGTGGAACCAAATGTTCAGATGAGGCGAGGAGAAAATTAACACAAAAAAAGACACTTGGAAGTTTTATTTGAAAGAGTAGACTTTTTGTGAAATCCAAAAGCTATTCGGGGTGGGGGGATGAGTGATGGGGGGTTGTTGGTTGAAGGATTCAAAAGAAAGAATGCCTATTATTGTTATTTATTTCACTTGAAGTTGCAGCTAGTACTCAGCTGTCCAAAAAGGTGGGTAGAAAACTTGCTCCAGCTATAAGCATTCTCTAAACACCTCTTGAGAGTGGGTGTGACATAAGTGAAAAACTGGCTTGGCAGGTGCCCAATCCCCACTTAGTTCCATGTTCTCTGCCAGTGGCTCAGCAAAGACGGAATTTGCTGTGTAGGGAATTCCTATAGTCAACTGCTTTGTGGCACAACACTGCCAATGACCTAATCTAATTGCTAGAAAAGGGGTTAAACTTATAATAAAATAATTTTACATTTGATATAGCGCCTTATCAAGCACTGAGATGTCTCAAAGCGCTTCACAGGATTGTAGTGAGTACGTAATTGTAGCCGAACATGGCAGCCGATTTACACACAGTTGACAAACAGCCATGAAATGAATGATCAATTTGGGGGATTGTTGGCCAGTACACTGGGAGAAACTCTCTTTTCGAATAGTGCCATGAAAACTTTAACATCCACCTGAACAGCAGATAGGACCTCGGATTAACGTCTCATTCGAAAGGCGGCACCTCCAACAGTGCAGCACTTCCCCATGGACCACTGCACTGGAGTGTCATCTTAGACTGTGAGTTCAAACTCCTGAGGTGGGGCTCAAACCCATAACCTTCTGACTCAGAGGTGAGAGTGCTACCGACTGGGCTAGACCGACATTAGGGTTAAAAACACAGGACAGTAGAACCTCACTTTGTGGACACCTCAGTAATGAAGGAAACTCAACATTAAGGCTTCTTTCTAGTTTTCTTTCCTTTTGAAATGAGTGACCAAAATCCCAAACCCATTAATGAGTGTACCTCATCAAAAAGAGCAAAATAGGCCAGGTTATTGCCTAATCCTTTATAGTGACTTCCCACTAAAATGAAACACAGTTTTTAAAAAGCAAAAATATCTTGTGTTTATTTAATAAACACCATTCATACAAAGGGGGAGGATGCGATTTTTGCTGAATAATTAATTGTTTCTAAACCCTTTGCATGTCAGGCTAATAGTAAGCCACCAATTAAAATAGGAAATTGGAATCACTGTCACTGGTGGAGGCCATCACCAACATTTGTAGAAATTCTACTTATGCTTAACATTTGTATACATTTGAAAGTAATTAAATGCCACAATTTAACTTTCCAGCATCCTGTTTGAATCTTGTAAATACCATCTGTGAAGCATTGAGGTTTGTAATGTCTTGAATCATTTCATAAGAACTATTACAGTAAAAATACATTTTACATTTACATCCAATTAAAGACTTCTTAAGCTTCATAATATACATATGAATCTAAATTTTGATGCTCAGAACTTAACTCTTAAGGCGCATTAAAAACTTACAAGTAGTATAAATGCCATCTACAAAAACAGAAGTAATTTCTTAAGTAATGTATTCAGGTTATGAAACAGCAGGACTTTCATTAAAATGTATTTGTAATTGACATTTCAGGCTATTAGGCATACTGTCTATAAATAAAATTGTACTTTTAAATATCCTAGAGTTCAGTTAGACCCTAGAAAAATTGATACCTATCCTTTTGCTAGTAGTGTACACGACTGCTATTTGGATGCTCCTGTTTTTTTCATCATAGGGTAAATGCTGTTTTTGTCAAATAGCTCCAGAATTAGCAATACACACTGACTGTACCCCGGTAAGGTATCCACTGCAGTCCTGAATAATCCAGCCAAATATTAAGAAAGTACTGTTGTAAAAACATACCTGCTTCAGTGTTCTGGGGTTTATCAGGCCATCAATGATTCTCTGAAACCATGATGGGTTAAAGAACCAGAAACCCCTTCCATTTATATTACCTTCAAAGGAGTTATCAGAAGAGGTATCAATATTTTTGACTGTTTATGTATGTGTGCAAGTGGGAGTTAGATGGTGGAGTCTGAGGTATAGTCTACAGGTTACTAACTACAACTTTAGTATTGAGGTGTAAGTATGTATGTTTACTGGTGAGGATTTTGCACATTTCCATTTATGGAATGTGAGGCAGTAGCAAGCCTTGTTTGCTTCCAAGGAATGAAGTATTTGGCACGAGGTGTCAAATGAGTTATTAAAAATACATACTACATTGTTTTAGTTTTGAACTAATACCAACATATTCTTCATCCATTGAAACAATCCTGAAAACTAAAACATCCTCTCAAAAAGCATTGCGAGACACCAGCACAATCCAGCTACAAAATATGGTTCAATATTAACTCTAACATTACACCCAGCTCGGGTTCGAAACACTGACTGTGCAGCGCCTTGGGACGTCCTCCCAACATGAAAGGCGCTATACAAATGTCATCTTGTTGTTGTTGTACATTTCACCCTCCATTCTCTCGGCTCCCACCTCCATCTCGGATGCCCATCCACTATTGTCAAGTGCTTTCAATTGTTCGCCCGATGTGTAAGAAACTATATTGTATTGTGTATCCCAAGGTTGTCCCTGCTCAAACCCAAAAGGGAAAGTGGATATGAAAGCAGATTTCATTCAAAGAAATCAACCTAGCAAACAAAGGGCAAGTCAGGAGTCAGTCATGTTGTAAAAATGTGGTTCTACAATAGAAAAGCAAATGCCTTACCTGATGGCAATGCCTGATTGTAGAACCACCCATGGTTTGTTGAGAATGAGGATTTCTACACCTACATCATCTTTCTTTTAAGCAAGTAATTAAAAAATGTGTTCCAAGTCTGTTCGGTACAGCATATGTAAGGTGATAAAAGTTAATTCAAAAGAAGCTACAGTTTAACAGTGAGATGTTATTTGTCAGGAATCTGGAGAAAGTAAAACCTCTAATTGTTTGAGTGAACCTTGTAATAAAATCTGCTTGCTGTGCTAGCTGTCTTCAGATTAAAGTTGGGCTGTAATTACACCACAGAAGGAAGAAAGGTAGCTTAGTCCCAATCCAGATCATTTATGTAAACTCAGCCTTCTTGTCAACGTTGCTCTCAGGTTGCATGCATGCAAACCACAAAAATCATCTCTATGAACAAAATAGAGACAGTGTCAATTTACAGGCTTGATATCCCATATACTGCCACTGTCATTGCGTGTTTTACTCTTCAAGAGTTTTACAAATCCTAAGGTTAAAAGAAACTTATTTTCAATTGCTTTCCACTGCAGCAATGTGCAAAGTGTACCCAACTCAGTGTGAAAAGAAGGGACAGAAGATACATTTGGTTTACTCAATTTTATTGTACAAAAAGTACAACCTCTGTTGGAGCCAATAATTAAAAGAAACATTTCTTTTTTTTGCATGTAAATCAGTCTATTTTAAAACGTGTTTGTAGTTTTATAGAAAGAAAAGCAACGAGATTTCTCTTTAGTACAATAGTATTACACAGCACATACTACATACACATGTGAAAGGTAATCAACCCCTAAAACACAGAAAATCCCTCAAGTAAAAACCCAACAGCCGAAAAAGAGACTGAATCATGATAGCCAGTGTAGATTCTGATTACATTTTCACTGATAGTTTTCAAATGATAAAAATTCTTTTCATAATCCATAAATAGAGCTGAAACTTGTTTCACTATTATATTCTTTGTACAGCCTCAGGCAATGTATTTATCTACAGTATTAAGCTGTCCTTCATGTTGATAAATTAGGCTATTATTCTCAGATGGCAGATCTATCAGACAGGTTACCAAGTGTTTCTTGCAACACCTGCAGTCTCATTCTCCCTGTCCTCCAAGTGTAGGGAAAAACCACAGGCCACCACTTCGGCGCCATCCCTGGTTATGTCCAATCAATACGGCCTTATTTCCTGTCCATTTGCTGAGGTCACAGTAGCAAGTCTCATTAATTATTTCTGCCCTCGCTGCCTCCGGTGTGTTTCTGGCATGACAAGGGAAAACTGTTTGACCTTTCTCTAAATTTGTTTGCAGCCATACAATGGGGAAAGAAAAAAAACAGCTCACTTGCTTAGTATCGCTGCAGTTAAAAGAACAAATCTTTCTCCTCATTATTAAGAATTCTTTTTCTTCACATAGATTGTTGGCTGCTGAACGGTGCAGATTTCTTATAGGTCTGTTCTCTCTGTGCAGTTTCCACGAGTCAGAATTTGGTTACGGCATAAACAATGTTTTTCAAAGCTGACGTGGCCTCTGATGTGGGGAAGCAGCGGAGGGCTTCCAATGCTTGGTTTCCATGGTAATGGCATAAGTCAAGAGATGAACTAACACCTTTTCCAGCCTTGATTATTCGGTGCAACTATAGAAAACAAAAGCAATCTGGGTCAGTGCATACATGTAACATGCAAACAAGTCCAGTATCTAAACATGTGTTCTTGGTATAAAGATGTTAGTCAGTTTGCTTTCAATACACTTAGTAGGTGATAAACACATGTTGCCCTGTTCCTATTTCGCACACAATGACAACCATATTCATCAGTTTGATCAACAGATTATAACAATTCACTTATAAGTTGCTGAATTTTTACAGGTAGTTGCAAAAATAACAAAAAATACTCAATCATGATCAACCTTAATAAACATTAACATTAGTAATCATATCCATCTATAATGCATCAGCCCTGAGTCCTGTAGCTGAGTGGTTAGAGCACTCGCCTCACAAGCGAGAGATCTGGGTACAATTCCCGGCAGGGTGAAATGTTGGGCACATTTCCTTACTCCACATGTCTCTGTTTACCTAGCAGTAAGTAGGAACCCGGTTGTTAGTCGATTGGTGGATTGCTTTTCCGGGGATTATAATAATCCGTAAAAAAACCCAATAATAATTTGGTCACTCAATCCACGACTGTTTGAGGGACACTGCGTTTCGCCCAGAGATATACAGTCAATTCACTTTACAGTCTATTCTATGAAGCGCTTTGAGACATCTAGAAGACATGAAAAGTGCTATATTAAATGCAAGGATTATTATTATTATTATCAGAAAACCTGTAACACATGTATATGTGCAGTTTCATAGTTGTATGGTCCATTTTTAAAATTTGTAATCTATTTAAATACCCACTGGAAAATTACAGCATTACAGAATGCTACGGTTTCTCAGTGCATCAGTAAAAACAGCCTACAAACCAAGTTGCAGGATAGCTTCAAAGGCATAATGAAGCTATACTGCAATTTGACACAATGACAAATATTACTTCAGAGTTTACATTATCTAAACTATGAAATTGGTAATTAAAATGGAACTTGTTGTATAACCAATTATGTTTTGCACAATCAAATGCCGTGCATCCCAGTTGGGAAAAGAGAAAACAATTTGTTTATAATTGCAGTTTGAGCTGATTTCACGCCAATTCTTTTGACCGCATTTTCTAAAGATGTCTTCAATATATATTCTGAAAAGAATTTGGGTTCTGAAATATAGACCACAAAAAACATTTAACATTTTCATGACTAATTTAGATCTAACAGAATAAACATATGTTGAGCATTCTGCCTGTTATATTATTTAACCCATCTTCTTTGACAAGTCTACATTAGCAAAGCAAAACAAAAATTACATTGCAGCCATTCAGGACTTACAAAAGAACAATGTGATTGTAAAATACTATACACAATCTGTCAAACTGAGTGTGCAAAATATAAACTAAAATTGCATGTGGATATTTTAAATTACTTGAAAAAGCACTGCACTCAATTGTGCAAAAATAATTGGTTACGCAATAAGTTTGATTTTAATTTCATACCAATCTCATAGTTTAGATTATGTAAACTCTGCAGTAATATTTACAGAACTTTTACATTTTATTCTGCAAATACTGGAGCAGATGCACCTAGTGACAACAGCCAAAAGGATCCCCACAAGGGATGTTCACTGCAATGAACTGATGTCAGTAAAATCAGTCTGTTCAGCGCCTGATAATAGACCTTCCCCTCCCCACTCCCAGAACTTTCTAGGTTTCAGCTAGAGTGTGGTATTCAAATAAAAGCTCTTTTAATAAATTAGCTGTGCAATCCTGGTCAGTAGTTGGAAGCTTTTTTATGAAGCAGTGTTTTTTTACAGAAGGAGTCTATGAACACAGCATCAATTGCTTTAGTTGGAATTTGGAATCAAGTCTAACAACCCTCTGTAGCCTAGTTCCTGAGCCCGGGCAGACTGCAGTACTCCAGGGCTGCTGGTGGCAGACCAATTAGCCTGTCTCGTCGGCAAGACCTGGAAGGGCAAACTGGTCACTATGGCAGGGATTCTTATCTCTCAGCTCCTGTGAACCATGCAAGCCAAAGCCCTAACAGATAGGGTGCTCCTAGCTAGACAAGTAACGAGAAGCTTGTCAGTCAGTGCTCTCTGAGGTAAGCATCTGTCCAGGAGATGAGTGCACATTCCATTCCAGACACAGGGACATTTCCATGTGTAGATGACGCACCTATATGGCATTTTCAATTCGGTTTGGAAACTCTTAAGCATGGTGATGGTTTCCGCATGTGTCTGGTTGATATTAAAAAAAACATGGATGACTGTTTCCTATATCCCTGCTCTGGGGGAATATTTTTCAAATCCCTAATTTTACTTGACATATGTAGAGTCAGTCAGTGTTTGTTGTGAAATTGGTTATGAAATTACAGTGAACTGTGTATTTGTGGGCGAATAAATATGAATAAGTAAATAAGTACAACTCTGCAAGTTTTGCCTGAAAGGAATATTCCAAGTCACTCTGAATCCCTGTAATGCATCAATGTCTTTGACAGGTGGATTGAATAAAACTGTACCCAATGCTGTCCTCGATGTATTATTTTATTAATAAATAAAATTCCTCATTAAAGAATTCCCATTGATCTGGGGGAACTCTAATCCAGAAGTAGATTGTGTCAGAAAGGCTTTCTTGTAAGGTGACAAGATGTGCTTCCGATTACTGGAAAGAATCTACATTTATGTATAAGAAATCCCGTAGGTTTAAGCCCAATATTCCAAACATGGTCTTACTTGTTGATCCACGCATATATGGATCACTAGATCACCCTCTTTTAAGGTTGATTGGCTTATAGGACAGACTTTGGACCTGCAGGCATGTTTCAGCAGGCAGGCTTACCCCACGGTAAAAATGGTCCACTTCGCAGGTCTTCAGGTTGCCAACCGTCACTTCCTTCTTGTTGTGCATGCGCGATATGTGCAAGAAGCACTTGGCATGTAGAAAGTGCCTTTGACAACAAGTTGACATTTTTTAATGAGGGAAGCCAGTGTACATGCACAGTGTGTGCAGAGGTGATGTTTTTTCATCAATTTTTCAGGAAATGGTCTCAACGCTTCTTGCACAATGCACAGGAAGTGACGTGTGGTGTCCACTTTGTGCCCCATTATAATATGATATTTGGGTTAATAGATCCAAAATATGTTAGAACTGGATTCTTCTTTAGCTATTGTTATATCTGTAAATTTTGTTGATAACAGCTTCCCATTCTCTGGAAAGGTTCAGTGAATCATTAGTAGTCACACCTAAATCGTCTTTCTTCTCCACCAATGCTAATGGACATACCCTTCATTCAATACATGTTCCAGAAATGCTTCATCTTAAGATTTATTTTTTACAACTGCCTTTCGTTCTAAACTTTCATCAACAAGGAATTTGCTAAATGGTTGTTGTACTAACTCACTTGAAATGCTTCTACATTGCTCACTCCTACCTCTCTGATCTCTTAGGTGCTATTCCCCTGGCTACTCAGTCCATTTCACTAACCCTGGCTTGATTCATATCAACACCTGTTCTGCCTGCCCCTAAGGGTAAACTTTCAGCCACTTTCCATCACTCTCTGGAAGTCTCTTCCAAAATCCCTCTGTATGCCCTCTCCCTTTCTGCTTCAAATACTCGACTATAGACCATCTGTTTTGACTGAGCCTAGAACAGTGTTTCTCAAAGAAATGTTTTAGTGGCCTCAGTGTGCGGCCACCAACATTTACTGATGGCTACAATGCTAGTTTTTCCTAAAAAAACTTAGTTGATCATATGAAAAAAAGGAAATATAGACAAACACATTTCAAATGTTTTTTAACATACCACATTTGAGAAAACACTTTTTTTTTGCACAAAACTATTGCATAGACACTAACAATATGACCCATCTGTAACTTCCTTTTGTTAAAAGGGTAAAAAGTACAATCTGAATTCCTAAAAACATAGCATGTCTAAAAAGCAGCTACAGAACAGTAACAAAGTCAATAGAGAGTGAAATAAGAATGGGAGAAATATTGAGATAGAACGTCACAATGTTCACATAGAACAGGGTGCAAGTAAACCAGCAAATACAGGGATTAAGTCACGTTAAGATGTGGCTGCGACAGTTCTTGTGTTTCAAGGTCTTGCTTCAGGATTAAAAATTCTTGTGCTGTTCTATTCATGATCCCACACAGCACTTACACCCTTACACATTAACAACATAAAATAGGCCCTGTAAGAAAAATTGTTTTAGCCTTCCAGTCTTCTCCGAGTCTGCTCCTTTCACAGATGATGTCCCATGTGTCCTGAAATGGATTCTATCCACCTATTTAATCACCTTAGGGAAAGGTCTGCACAATTTCTCCCTGAACCCCAATACAGTCAAACAAAACCTCCATGCTACCGAGTTATATAATTCTATCCTGACCAATTGCTTTCCACAGATGACATTCCCAAGGTCCCAGCAGCACAGGAAATATCGTGTTCCATGAAGCATTTGATCATCTCAGTCTATACTTATCTCTATAACCTTCAATCCCATTCTAACTAGATATTTGTAATGTCGTAGTAATGGGCTCGGGTATACAGTAAGCTAATCTCATATCATCCACTTCTCCTAATAGTCTTGGATTGTACTCAGTCAAGAGTAAGATTTGTTTTCTTTGCAACATGACAAACGGTGTTACAATATTTAATTTAAGAGCAGAAACAAGGTTTCTTCCAGTTGTGTCAATAAGAACAGATATTTCTTGAAGATTCTAACTTTTTCAACTTTCCGAGATGAGAATGGATCTGCCAACACTTTGATTTATAACCTAGTCATGAGGCTATGTCATGACTCTGTTCAGAGGGCTGTTGACAGATTTTCTCTTCTGTATACAGATCTGCTCACTGCAGAAACTCTAGTGTTGTTAAAGAGTATTACAGGCTTGTATTGTCTGTCTGTAAATCAGAACTCTGCACTGTCATCTGAGAACCGCGCTCTAGATATATTGCTTAGCCAGCTAGAGAAGCCTCTGAAGTGTGCAACAGTTAAGCCTCTCTTAACTTCCTGTCAGGGTCAATAGCTACTGTAATTGCTTAAGAGAGAATCCAAAGCCTCTTCAAAGCAGATACACAAGTATACATGACAGCCATCTGATGAAGCCTCTGGATACAGAGGTCAGACCAAAGGCAATAACTTTGCAATGGTAACTATCCATCACCTAGAATCTTATGGCCCTTGATGATGGTTTTATGAATGTCTCCAGTGCGTAATCTCTACCAACTCATTAGATGGCTGATTAGTTAATAAGTTGTACCTTTCTTTAGAAATGTTTGATTTCACAGGTTCATGATATGTCTAAAATTAAATGTAACATCATCTTCATCTCTTTAGAAATTACAAATCACCATGAGCAGATCAGTTGTTGGCTTTTGCAAACGAATACCCAGCACTCCATTTTAGGAGTCTCCCCTGAAATACACTGCATTCTTTGCTGATGGCCTTCATTATTCGTATAAAAACATGAATCAGTGCACATTGCTTTACAACGTTTACCAAGTGTGTGTCTTCCTTTCCCTCTAGTAATTTTGCATTGGATAGCTTTAGGCTATTTGCTGGAAAAGCTTTGAATCACTGTGAAGCTGGGTGGAAGAGATATTGCTAATGTGTCAGATTGTGATTAATGCTTTGCCTTGGGGATTTCTTAGCTTTCCCAAGTAATTTTCGTTGGCAACAAAACAGATCCATTTATCCCAGTTCCTTGTGAAAATATACTACCTATTTACCCTGACTATAACAACAAGTTTTATCAAAAGACAAATCTCTCTGGTAGGTTTGAAAACCCAGTGTTGAGGTTTGCTTTTGTAGTCAAAGCCAAAGTGATTATGGTGGAGCATCCAAAAAGGAAGACATTAATTGATCCAATATCCTTTATGCATCTCTGCCGGTTGCCTAACTTTCCTTAAGAAGGATTGGACAAGTCATAATGGATATCTCTGAGATCTGTAACAGTGGTCCATTCCATGGAGGAACATCTTGTGCTGATATATAGAGCCTGAGTAACTCTGGTCTCAAAACTAAACATTTAACTTAAGCATGCAGAGATGCTACCTTGTGTGAAGAGTGCTTTAAAAAATTAAGTTGTTGTTGAGGTAAACAGTTGGATGTGTTCATTAATTGGACCTTCAGGAAGGGGCATAGTATAAATACTACTCATCTCCTTTTGCTCAGTTACTCTTGGGGATAGAATATGGGATTTTGCAGGCTAAGGAGAAATCACTTGGATTGAACATCCTGAAAGAGTTGCCATGGCTATATTACTTCAGCCAAACTGGATATAGTCAGAAACCAACTGATGAATGGATCTGTTCATAAGATCTGATAAATGGATCTGTTGGTGTTGAGGTAGACGTGTTGCATGTCTTAGCTGCTGAGTGTGTCCTCTTAGAAGAGGGACCCAAGAAACCTTCAAGCTAGAGATATATTCTCAGCATTGGTCAATATCAGATGCCTTTAATTGAAGTTGGCCTGGAAGTCTTCAGAATAGTACTGTTATGATGGAGATGCTCTATTACAGTGAGTCCAGGATAGGCTAGAGAGTTTTGGTATTGAGTGTGCTCTATCCCTCAAACCTATGAGTGCAGAACTTCCTCCAGTGGAGTTAACCAAATTAATTTACTCCTGCATCAGCAGGCTGCTTTGAACCCGTAGAATTGGCCTTGTCTATCATGGAAGAAGACTGCTAATTTGTCTTGAACCTTTTGTAAGTCTGTCTCATTCATCACAGGTTGAGAAAAGCTAGGCCCATATTACAGACTGGCTTGTATTTCAGTGGCAGGTTCTGGAAGTATTTGCCATATATCTCAGAAACTAGAAAGTCGTTAAACATTTTAGACAATATTTGAATCCAGGCTTAGGAGCTCTAAAGGACATTGGTATCTGTGGAACTGGAGCCCCAAACCATTATGGTATCACAACTGGTGGTGTCAGTATGCAAAGGTAAAGTGGTACTGACACATAGCCTTGAATGAACAAGAAAAGTAACAAAATAACTAAAATACTAGGTAATAAAATAGAAACACATGAATAGACAAAAGATCTGAAGTGAAGCAATGTGGGTGTGCAGCTGAACGCTTTGACCTATGAGGAAAAACAAAGTACAGTACCATGTGGGAGGGGCAGGGGAACTACATAATTGAGGGGTCTGGCAGCAAGATGTCTGGCGTAAAGCCTTAAAGGCAAAGCTTTAAAGGGTCATTGTTCATGATATTTTCCACTAGCAGACCTGCTAATTCCAAAACTGAGTCATCTATGGAGGATAAGAGTGAAGAATTTTTGCTTAAAAATACAAAATTATACAAATGTATGTTTGCAACTAACAATCATTTCCTTCATGGATTACCTGACTTGTGGTCGATAATAAATGGAAAAACAAGTTCTTATTATGGATACTTTTCTTCTGTTTTAGCTTTGTAATCTTATTTATCTTCTACAACCACAACTTTGGGCTCTGAAAAAAAATCTGAATATTTACCCTTTTTGACATAGGTAATGGGTTGAGGAGGGGAAACTGCTTACAGGATTAGTAAATAAAGATATCCAGCTAGTGCATACGAGAGGGGCTGTAACAGTCACCGTGGCTGATGGCTATTTATAAACAGGAATGGCCAAATCAAATGCAACAGTGTGCATTTGGTATCAGATTGCTCACACTTTTTTTATAAAAATGCCGGGCATAAATAATTATAGGCTGCTTCTTATCTGTTTACTTATCTGGAAGTCAACAATGCTCTTAAACAACCTTAGCCTCCACTTTTAGGGAAAGTGATTTTCAGGCAACAATATCCTAGCATACATATTTTTTAAATTAAGTACCAAGTTCAACAAGATCAGGATCCTCAGTCCTAAATATTGTATAAGAGACCTATTTTTATTGAAGTATTTAGCTTTCGCATCTGCAGCCCTGGTAAAGCATCAATCTTTTGCAAAGAACAAGCAAACAGTGTCTGGTTCTAATACTAGGGTTACATGCTTGGCAATTGTTCTATCGTAATGAATCCAAGCTCTAACAATGGAAAAAAGAAATCAAATCAAATGCAACTTTAACACATGACAGGAGGAGAGCACATAATTATAAAATGTTTTCATTTGGCAGAAAATATAGTTTGATGCCTTGCCTCTGGGCATGTAAATGCACACATAAGGGGGCGCCAGATCCCTCTTTCTGACTTCCCTGCTGTCTTTCACTTAGTCTTTCTTCCATAACTGATATCTTTACTGCTTTTCTCGGTCTATCTCTCTCGCTCTCTAAATGTCACTGTTGTTTTTCTGTGTTCTATTACTATTTGCCAGCTGTCCTATTTTTCTATCATCTTCTAATAAATCTGTTGCTGCTCCACTATTTTATGCCATTCCTCGAGTTCTCTAGTTCTTTACTCCATCTTTCCCCAGTGCCTTGATGAGTGCTATCCCAGTGTGTATATATACCCGTTCCATTTCCCTGACGTCTGCGCCAACTATTTCATTCCCTTCTTTCATTCAACACTGCTCAACTGTCACTGCAACATTATACGTATATACAGAAACAGAAATAAAGCAGACAGCAAAAGTCCAAAGGCCAAACAACATTACAATTAATGTTATAGGAGAATGAAGTGGAGAAAACACTTGCAATGTGAAGACATATCACACAACAATAACAACAACTTGCATTCATATAGCGCCCTTCATACGGGACTGTGTCTCCTTAACACAGTAACCTAAAAGGCAACAGATCCTATTCTGACCAGACTGAAGCATCATCAGTGCCAGCCATGCATGGCATTCCACCATTCTGGTGTCAATGACTGCCTTCTCAAGCCTCCTCAAGAAAACAGATCGAAAGTCAATGCATAATCTCTTCACTTTTCTTATTCAACAATATTTATAATTTTGGATGAGTTGGGGGGATGCACGAATAAAAGGAAGTGTAAATGTTAATCAGATTGCTGTAGGATTGTAGATACGGAAAATGTAAACAGAAAAAAATCCAGTTACTCCTACAGAAACTTCTAAACAAACTATGAACCTGTATTATTTATAAGCATAAAACTGGATATATTATTGAGAAGGGGAATGGAAGCATTACTGATTAATGTTACTAGCTGTGCATGTTTTACTGACTAAAGTTACCAGTTGCACATGTGTCAGAAGACACTAAACACAAACTCATAAATAGGCAACAATTTTAATTGGCGTAATTTCTGGCCAGAGCAAGGCACATTGAAGTAATGGCCATGTTATTGGACAGGCTATTTCATGGTTGACAAAATTCAACAAATTGATAATAAGAAAACATTAACTAGCCTTTTATATCTACTTTTGAACTGTATCTTAACTTGGCAGCCTTATTCAATATGTAACAACCTATGTTGACTTGGATACCATTGTACTTTTCCTTCACAGTAAACTGACCCTATTCGCAAGTGAGCCTTTATTGCCATTTTTTAAAAAATGGCATGTCCAATTAATTTTCTATTACTGAGGTGAGGAGCAGGAATCCTGGCTGTTTGTTCCCTCCCTAACCCTGGGAAGCTGGGACCAATTTACTCTCTCATGAAGCCCTGGCTGAGAACAGACCATGATTCAAACCAGTGAACTCCTGTTGCATACACTATCCATTAAATTATTGGGGCTGCCCTCAATTCTGTTATTTTATTGCATCGTGGAAGATCTATTAATTCTATTTCTCCGGTTGTTATTCAAATCCCTTAAGGCTCTTACTTCCTAAGTATCGACTATGTACCTTTTAAACATCCAAATATTTCAGCATTTTCTGGGCAGTGCATTCCAGTCTCACAACTCTCTGTGGAATGTTTTCTAATCTGAATTCTAACCGGTTTAGCTCTAATTTTAAGGCTCCCCTTGTTTGGTATCTGATAATCCTTTGTGAAGTTACAATTCTCTAAACTTTAATTGTGGTAAGTGTTTACAGCACTTCTAATAGAAAAGGGTTGATTAAAATAAATCACTTTATTACCAAAAAAGGAATAATAATCCTTGCATATAATATAATGCCTTATCACGTCTTCAAGATGTCTAAAAACGCTTCACAGAATATAATGTAAAATGAATTGACTGTTGGCAAAACGTGGCAGCCAATTGCGCACAGCAGTATCCCACAAATAGTCGTGGATAATAAATCATTATTTATTTTATTATCATTTTTTGGAAGGGATTGTTACCCCCGGAAAAGCTGTCCACCAATTGCCATCTACTTAATGTACAAAATAATAATAATAATAATCCTTGCATTTGATATAGCGCTTTTCACGTCGGGAGGACGTCCCAAAGCGCTTCACAGAATATGCTGTAAAGTGAGTTGACTGTATATTTGTGGGCGAACGCGGCAGCCAATTGCGCACAGCAATGTCCCACAAACAGTCATAGATTGAAAATGACCAATTTATTATTGTTTTTGGTTTTGGAGGGATTATTATTAGGCGTGTGGAGTAAGGAAACTTGCCCAAGGTTTTGCCCTGCCTGGAATTGAACTCAGGTCTCTCGCTTGCAAAGCGAGTGCTCTAACCACTGAGCTACAGGACTGCGGCATTAAACATTAGATTAAGGAATACACATCTTAACAGTGTCATGATTTGCTTTGGAAACTAGGTTTAGTACTGTAAAGTTCCTCTTCTATCCCACCTTATCTGATTTTCTTACAAGTAACTACATTCATCAGAGAAAATAGACTCACCTTATTAATCTAGACGGAAGCATTGATTAATCATCTGAACGTTTGCTACTAAAAATGATTTAGAAATTAAACAGAGGGAAATATTGTTTTTATATTTTCAAGCAGTTTAAACATGGGACAAGTGACCTTTTTATTATTTATTTAAATTGAGGCCCAGTCAAGATGATTTATATTTTGGTCAGCCGTGTGTCTGACACGTCAGATAAAAATACCAAAAAAGGAGTAAACTACAGAGTATGGGGAAGGGCAGGTAAATGAGACTGAAAGGATTGCTCTTAAAAGAACAGCACAGACAAGATAGGCTGAATGGCCTACTTCTGTGTTATAAATGTCTACGGTTCTATATGGAAACCATTACCATGCTTCAGAGTATCCAAACCACCAAACCAAACAGATTTGCACATATGTATGCCACCTACACATTGAAATTTCCCTGTGTCTGAGTCAGGATAATCTATTCAGTATCAATCCTTTGATAACACTTTCTTTATATAAAAACAACTTTAGTTTGTTTAAAGATTATTAATAATAAAAAGTATTTACACATTTCTCAAGTTAATACTGAGAACATTTCTGCTATATAATGTGAAATACAAATTTTAAAAGTACATCTTCAGTTTATATCACTGAAGGCTCTTCTGTTAAGTGTTTATTGATGTATGTGTTTGTAAATTACGGAGAAAAAAGAATTTCATTTGAATCCTGGCCTGCTAAGTGCCTTATTAAATTTGATCAAAAATATTACAGTGCAAGCTGCACAACAGAAAATGAGAGCTAATTTCTCATGCTCTCTCTTGTTACACTTTTAAATAAGTAAATATCTCTCTATGATGTGACATATACAACAGGGAGATTATGAGTTCTGGTGAAGGATTAGGATCCGTTACTCCAATGTTTTGAAACTGTGAAACTCCCACGTTTGATAATTTAGTAATGATTAGTACTGAAATACAAAACAACTAAACACAACTTCAGATCATCATTATCTATGAAAGTAAATGCTTGATGGACATTAGAAGAACAACTGTCCAGGCACAAGACTGTTCACTTTCCAACTGAAAAGATCCAGTCTCCATGTTTTGTGTCAATTTGAGTTTCATGGCTGTATTGAATTAAATTAACCAGTTATCGTTATGGAAGGAAGGAGGGAGAGAAGTGCACTGTTTTAATTTCTCTAATTCATTCAGAATTAAAGCCTCATTTACTTGGCTCTCTGCTGTAACATTACAATTTGGGGTGTAGGGCTTTGCTGTTCTATTCCTCATGCCTGTTATAAAGGACGTTTTGAGGTGGCAGTCTGAAACTTATGTCTATATAATCTTTCGGGGAGGTGGTTCCAGTGTAATGTCAGCACATTCACGTGTGATTTTTCATGTTAAAGTGTTATTTTATCACAGAATAAGCAATTCTGAATTTTGTTCATTTAGGTCTTACTGACAAAAAAACGCTTGAAGAAAATTACTCAGGACTTCAGATTATTCCCCGATGACCTATTCATTTTGGAGAATGTTCAAACTTCCAGCATATAACTCAATACTGTAAGTCTCTTGTGCATTTCACCATGTCTCAGGCTGGTTGCTAGATGAGCGCACTGTAAAGCAACAACCTTCAGGTGGATGATGGGAGAGAGTGTGGAGGGCAGAAAGGAAGGCAGCAGAAATAAACTTTCTACACTTGTATAAACATCTAATCACATCCAAAATCATTACTCTTCAGACACCGAGGAATAAGTGAAGTAAATGCAACATTTCTGGACAATAATTCTTACTTTTAAACAATTACATACGTAGCTGGTCACAAAGCTACAACCAGAATAATTATTTCAGTCAGCACAATCGTTATTCTTTCTGTAATATTGTTCCAATATACTTTTATGAAGCATATATTTAAAAATATAGAAACATACCTTGACATAGTCAATTTGTTCTCCATTGATTTTAGCCTAAAAACAAACAGAAGTGTGAATAATGATAACTTAGATTTAAACAGCACCCTGGCATGCAGGATAATGTCACAGAGCGTAAGGTGGTAAGAACTTAATAAGTATTTACATTAAATAACTCAACTGGATACTTCTTCCTCTGCAAATTACTTAATAAGATGAATATGATCCATCCACTTACTAACATTCTTTTCACCTTGTATAACATCAAAAGAAATTCTGCCTTTCTCAATGCTACACTTACAAATGATCTTTTCAAATGATTAATGTTCTATAATTTGGTTTGAACAAAATTGCTCTGCAACTTTGGTTGAACCTGAGTAGGTTCAACCAACAAAATGGTAGCGACACAGACACCGAACATCGAGGCGTAGCCATCAAGTTCCTGTTTGCAGAAACCAAAGCCACTTAAAAGTCTGATTAATTTAATTGCTTCTACTCCAGAATGCATCCAGTTACCAACTTCATTACATGTTGCCTCATCTGGAGCTGTGCTTGCAACTTGGATTAAATAGGGCAGGTAAGATATTCTGAAACCAACTTGTAATGCTTGGAACTATTAATACATGAACTCTTTGTGTGGTCGCACAGGCTGCAACACACAAGCTGAACCATATGCAACATTCCTGCTGCCATAAAAAAGGTTTAAAGGAATGTTTATTTTTAGCTCCCCTTGAATCTCCACTGCTGCGAGTCACCACAATCCCTCCTTCACCTATAACAGGTCAGGACAATCTGGCCTGCTATAGTCGTCTCTGCAGTTGGCATCATTGCTGCTCTATGATAGGACAGGTGGTGTGCATCTGTAAGGTGGAACTGATTCTGCTACTTCCCCCCTCAAACAGATGGTTGGTCACTAAAGCCTGACTGAAAATAATAGTAATAATAATTCTTGCATTGATAGAGCGCTTTTCATGTCTTCTAGATGTCTCAAAGTGCTTTACAGAATATACTGTAAAGTATATTGACGTATATTTGTGGGCAAAACAAGGCAGCCAATTGCGCACAGCAGTGTCCCACAAGCAATCGTGGATTGAAGTGACCAAGTTTTGGGGGGATTTGTTTTGAGGGATTATTATCAGGCACATGGAGTAAGGAAACTTCGCCAAGGTTTTGCCCTGCCGGGAATCAAACACAGATCTCGCTTGCGAGGCGAGTGCTCCAACCACTGAGCTACAGGACCCCTGTATGATGAAAATAATGAAATATGCCCAGTAGAAGTGCTGTTCTTCGGCTCAGTTGAAAATGCAATTTGAAGTTAGGCTTTCTGGTGGGAATTTGCCTCCTAGCTATTAGTGGATACAATCCATAGTGAAAGCATGCCAAGATTCAGCACAACTTTGTTAAAAGCATGAGTATTCAGGAAATTACATTGGTGGAAATAGGTAACCTGCATCTAAACTTGGAGTTCAGAAATTACATTTCGCCCACAAAATATATAGTCAATTCCCTTTACAGTATATTCTGTGAAGCGCTTTGAGACGTTTCGAGATGTAATAAGGCGCTATATCAAATGCAAGGATTATTATTATTATTATTGACATGCAGTGAAAATATCCACTGGAGAAACTGCCAAACATTTTGACTTAATAAGTATTCATAGAATTCAGAATTAACTTAATTTACAATTATCCTGATATTTTGATATTCTGGGTATATATTCCTTAACCAATTGTAGGACACTATAATTTGAAAACACTGTTATCTTTCAGTTCTATAAAAAATGTATTCATATAATATATCTGGATTTTCTCCTTGTGATATACTCTAGTTACCTTGTCCACGTTATAGGACTAATCTCAAGATGAAATAACTGGAATGATGTCTTTTTTTTAAAAAGACATATTCAGGTGCTCTCTTAATACTAATAGTATGAATAATAATCCTTGCATTTGATATAACCCCTTTCACATATTTCAAAGCGATTCACAGGATTTATCTTAAAGGGACCATGTATTTTGTATTTCTGTGCAGCCAATTTGTGCACAGCAATGTCCCACAAATAGCTAGGAAGTGAATGACCAATTTTATTTGGGGAATTGTTAGCTACAACAAACAAACCAGAAGAAACTCCCTTCTCCTTTCATACGGTGTCAATGAGCATTAACGTCTTCTTGAACGAGCTGTCAGGACCTCGGTTTAATGTGTCATCCGAAGTACAGCATTTCCAACAATGCAGCACTGCACTGGAATGTTAGCCAAGATTACTGAGTACAAAGTAATAACACAAGACTTGAACCTGCAGCCCACTGACTCAGAGGGGAGAGCGCTACCAACCAGAAAGACTGCACTCTGCTGCAGTGGCGCCATAAGAAACTGAAGTAGTAACAATGCATTATTAAAGGAAGTGGATGGTACAGTGGGTTAGATTCCTGTCTGGTTATTTTTTGGACCAGGATAAAAATTTAACCCAGAGATACAACAAAATTACATTTGTATAGCGCCTTACAGTCGGCAGGACGTCCCAAGGCGCTGGACAATCAGTGTTTCAGACCCGAGCTGGGGTCGGGATTGGGGAGGGTGGAGGGCAGTGGGGAAAGGAAGGTGATCAAAAGCACAGTCGAAGAGGAGGGTCTTGAGATGGGTCTTGAAGGAGGCAAGGGAGCCGGTTTTCTGCTAGGCCTAAAAAGAACGACTTTGCTTAAAATGGTCTAGATGGAACTTCAGGTGCCTAAGAGCAAACACCATCCAATACTTCAATACATTGCTGATGATATTACAAGGAATGAAGCCACTAGGACACTGGTCCCAGTTCTGGAAGCTGAATAAGTTATTTAAAGAAAGAACCATTTAACAAACAAATTATAGTCTTCACCTCCATTGAACAGAAAAGGGTAGCCATGGTTCCCTGAAAGTAAATGTAGATTAAACAGATACTGTACTTGCCTTCACAACTACTGTTGGAGTTTTTTTTAACAAGAAAAGGTGACAGCAGAGCTATGAATCATTTTCAAGTGTTGCAGATTCATTTTGGCTGAACTTACATTGCTTTGATTTGCGATTGTAAGCAACGCTAAATGTTTGCCCAGCTTTATGCCAATGTTTCCTCTTTAAAATAAAATAATTCTTAGATACTACTTTACATACTTGTTTGAGGTTTCACTGCACACAGATACACACACAAACAGTGGATCCCATAAGTATACTAGGTCAAATCTCAGGTAAACTCATTTTAACTGGATGTGGCTTCAATGAGGGTGCACGTCTGAAATTAAAAATTAAAACTGAAAAAGTCTAATTTATAAATAAGAACTTACGAAGGGGAGATGGGCCCAAACAGTGGCACAGCAGTGAAAATGCTACATTGAAATATCTAGAAGCAGATGGTTGTATTGGCTTGGTTTACATACATTCTAAAAAGATTCAGATTCTGTTCAAGGTGAACAGTGGAAATAGAATAAAATCAGAATCAACCTTTTCACAATAAGCACTTCTAATTTCCTGTGAAAATTACAGTACATATCAATTGGTATTTGTTGACTACTGTATGACATTCTTGACTTAAAAAACAGGATTGGTTTAGAATATTTGCACAGGGGGCATTAGAATGGGGAATACCTCATCACTGATGAGGCCCAGTCCATTAACAATTAGAACTGGATAGATACTTGAGGAAAAACAACATTGATGAGTACGGAGAAAATCAGGATAATGATTTCTACTGATGTACTGCTGACAGTTCTCCTGGTTAAAGCCTCATGGCTGCTTGTGGGACATTGCTGGCACAAACTGGCTGCCACATTTGCCGATAAAACAACAACAAATTACATTTGTATAGCATTTTTCACGTTCGGAGGACATCCCAAAAAATAATCATGCTTGATATTTAACTGTGTGGCTTCTTGAGACATATTGACATGATAAGGTGCTAGGGCAAAAGTTTTTCCTTTCTTTGTTTGACACTTCAATTTACAGGGACATAAGAATCATGCACCACAATTATAACAGTGTAAAGTGCTGTTTTTTTCTAAAAAAAAGAAATCAGTGAAGATAATTATTATTCCATAACATGTACGTACGTGTATGCTGAATTCATACCTCTTTAAATTGATTAATCCAAGTGTCTCGACCCAAAAGCTCCCGATGTAAAACGACTGGTGCAGAGTTCAGACTGAAAGGCACGGAGTCATTGAAAGCTTCTTCAACAAATGGCTGAAGGTCGGAATTTAGCTGCAAAATCATAACAATAAATTCTAATAATGAGCAATTCAAAGCTAAGTCAAACGACTATGATTACTTTCCTTTTTTATAAATCAAACATGTAATCAATGGAATACACCACAACAACTTGCACCTATTATAGGGCCTTTTATGGAGGAAATTATCTCAAAGTGTTTCAAAGAGGCAGAGTTGGGGCCTGAGCAAGGGAAGGGGGGGAAGAGCGGAGCGAATGTGACCAAAGCTGCTGTCAATGAAGTAGGTTTTAAGTGGGGTTTTGAAAACATAGAGATTAAACTAGTTGAAACTTCCTAATTTGGGTCATAATTCAAATTGTGGAGTCAGCTTTGCAACTGCATTAATATGGATTAAAAAACATTTATTTGGGATACTTTTCCTAGAAAACACAGAAAAGAAAACGTTAGCTGACATTGACACGCCATCAGTTAATATTTGGTCTGACATAGGAGAGAGTGACTTGCTAGTACAGTTCCATATATACTTTGTGTGCAGCACTCCTCACAACAGTGCAGCATTCCCCCCAACAATACATTGCCAATTTAGAATTTACATTTTCCGTTTTATTCATATCACTTGTGTTTTTAGTTTGTGTTAACTTCTATTCCTTCTCCCATTATTTCTTATTCTTCCCCACAAATGAATTTGTAATGTAAAGTTTAATATAGAATTACATTCATAATCTCTGACAATGCATTTACTAGCCAGCATTTCACTGCTCTTATGTTCTAGTCCTAAATTGATATTAGAAGAGTAGGATGGTTAACCTGTGTACTAGATGTCTCCTTATTTAGCAATGTGTTCTGATAAATTTAGCATATGACAGCACATTCTAGTTGATTTTCTGTTTCCACCACTTAAACATATCTCTTTAGAAAGTCAACAGTTCTCATCATTCATCTCTATGGGTATTTAAATATATGATTTTTCAGATTAGAGACCCAATTATCACATTCGCAGTTGCTAACTGGTTCAGTTTGACACCTCATTATTCACTAACTCACCATTAATTCATCAGATCATGATTTATGCATCTAGCCAGCATTAGTGCTGTACGTGTTTTTATTGTTTTTAGGTCCTAGCTTGTCTCAGGTAGCATATAGGCCATACAAAGACTTACTTTCATATAGAATGAGCACCTGTTTGAACTTTGATAGATTCATATTAATGATAATAATAATTGTTTGATGATGCCTTTCATGTCAGGAGGATGTCCCAAACCCTTTCACAGGATATATATAAGATAGTAGAGTGTCTGCGAGATTCAGTATACAAAAAAATGCTTTGACACACAGGTGCAGGGAAACCTACATTTGACACATAGATGCGAGATGCAGGAATGAAAAAGAATAGTGATCGATTAAGTTAGAGACCACTTTAGATATACATTTAAATTCAGCATAATAGCCTAAATTGAAAAACAAGCATTCAAAAGAACTAGTCATTAATGACAATCTGTTTCATTTCTATCTACATGTAGATACCAAATTTGTCCATGACTTCAAAAGTGGAACTCACGCGCTTGTAGTTTCCATTGGAAAAAGGTTTAATGTGCCATTCTTTTATAAATTGACATAAGATGAACCTTGTATCAAATCCTGACAGCTGAATTGAGAGCTGCAGGTTCTTCATCTAAATGGAACTTCAGTCCACTATCTACGAAAAATATCTTAGGAATCAGGATTCCCTCCACAATTCTGTCTTAAAAGATTAAACATTTAATTTACAGATATGAACAGATTGTCAAAGGTATTCACTCAGTCTATTTCATGATAATCTCAACCTATTCTCATAAGTCTTGTCAATGACAATAAATAATTTTTGCATCTTGGGAAAGTAGAATAGTTTTATAACTACAACCGACAAGGCAGTAAGAAATTCTAATGATTTGCTCAACTGACCAAAGCACTTGTAGAATTATAGGGAATGGAGGAAACACATGCAGCCCCTTGCCAACCCTTCCTTGGTTAGAGAGCATTTTTAGCTCTGGAACCTGGAGTATATATTTGAGGCATGAATTGGTTTCAAACTAACCTTTGGATGCCTTCCAGGAATGAAGCTTTGGGCACCTTCAAAGTCTATTTTACTTTCTGCCAATATTTTGAGTAACTCTGTGTATCTTTAATGGCACGATTGCTAAGTGCTCATTACTGGAAATGATCGATCCTCTTTATTGTAGATCCACATTAAAAGTGATGCGTTGTTGATCAAACCCCTTCCATAAAGTGTTGAAAAGCTAATCAAGCATCTTTGTTCTATTTATGTGCCAATTTGGCCATGATTTGAGACAAGTGCTTTTGTAACTTCCTGCTTCTCATCCTCCATCTTTACATCTTCAGTAAGGTAGGACATGGGACACTGTGAGGAAGTTATTACTTTAGAAATGACTTATCTGCTATCTTCTTTACATCTTTTTTGTTTTACCCATGAATTTAAAATAGTGGTGATCATTGTGCTAATAGTTTTTTGCAATAAACTCTATGGAAAATAACTGAAAGAGTATTTGCCTCCTTATTAAATCTGTCTTAATTCCCTCAAGAGATTGCTTGAGGTGTTGGACTGACATTAAAAACTGGATGGAATCATCCATCTTAAATTCCAGCTGAATTATTCTGCATTTAAGAGGAATCAACGTAATAAAAAATAATCCTATTGAAATAAGTATAAAGTTTTTGAGGAGCTTTCAGGGGATTGAAGCAATATGTAAAACCGACATGGCAGAAATTGCTCTCAAATTTCAAGCAAGCATCACTTTTTTAGAGGGTTCTAATAATAATAATTCTTGCATTTGATACAACGCTTTATCACGTCTTCTAGACGTCTCAAAGCGCTTCATATACTGAATATACTGGAAAGTGAATCGACTATATTTTATGAACAAAACGCGGCAGCCAAATGCGCACAGCAGTGTTCCCACAAACAGTCGTGCATTGAGTGACCAATTTTTTTTAAGGGAAAGTGCACATATACATGATAATAACAAAAATAATCATTGCATTTAATATAGTGCTTTTCACATCTTCTAGACGTTTCAAAGCGCTTCACAGAATATATTGTAAAGTGAATTGACTGTATATTTGTGGGCGAAACGCGGCAGCCAATTGCACACAGCAGTGTCCCACCAATAGTTTTGGATTGAAGTGACCAAATTTTTTTTNCAGGGATTATTATCATCCCCGGAAAAGCGATCCACCAATCAACTAACAACCGGGTTCTTACTTACTGCTAGGTAACAGAGGCGTGTCAAGTAAGGAAACTTGCCTAAGGTTTCACCCGGCCTGGGAATCGAACCCTGGTCCTCTCGCTTGCGAGACGAGTGCTCTAACCACAATCAACCTTTAGATAAAGTTGTATTTTAGCTAAGGTATCTACAATGTTAAAGCTCTTGATTCTCAATTAGGGACTGCAGCAGTCCTTTCTAAACGCTCATATACAGCTCTTCAAAGGTCATTCAAGGAACAACATTAATCATTGAAATGTACAACAGAATAGGAGCTAAACCATCTCCAAGGTGACACATTTGGCAATGGAATGTCATAATCGAGCCAACTCTCTGTGATGATCTCAGTAGTTCAGTTCCTGAGCCATCCGCAGTATTCCAGGGCACTACTGATGATGACAGCCCAGCCAGGATGTCTCATCTACAGGACTTGGAAAGGTAGACCAGTCAATGGGAGCAGGGACTCTTCCCCCTCAGTTCCCATTAACCCAGTATAGGTGGGATACATTTTCTTAGGTCAGCCTAGTGTCCGACATATTCGGAAACCCATCACCATGTTCAAGAGTATCCAAACCAAACAGAATTCCATGCATCCTACATCAACACAGACGTTACAGAGATATTTGTTGGATTAGAAAGTGCACTCTCCCTTGTAAAATGCTAACAACCTTGATGTTCTCAAGGTCCAAGTCCAATGTCGCGTACCAGCCTACTCAGCATCAGCTGCTTAATCCAGGTCCTCACGTGAGACGCTTCTGCAAACAGACTGTGAAGCTGCCTCCATCTCCGGGTTCTTCGTCACAGGTCAGTGTAGGCCAGAGCTCTCTCTCTCTGTAGCCGCTTAGCTTGTTGGCCACAAATCCACCTCACTTGCTATTTCCTGGACTTTGCAAATTGGCTAGAGGAAGCCTCCCTGCTGCAACCCCAGGAGCTCAGCTCCATAAAGGAGGATTGTTTGCACACAAACTTGACCTGCAATGGTGTTCTTTCTGTCCTTGAAGAAAGACAAGCACAACCAGAGTGCCCTTCGCCTCTTCTTTGTAGGTCTTCAGGACAGTGTTCAAACAAAAGTTGGTGCCCGCCGCAACTCCCAGGCATAGATAAGAATCAGCAATTGGGACTGACGTCCCTTGCATGTTCCAATGAATATCCTCAACGTCTTCTCTTGAGATGTGCAAAACCATGATTCTGCACTTGGGGACCAAACACATGCCCCACCGGATGGCCCAGTGTTCAAGATGGCAGGTTCAGTGCACAAGGTCCCCAAGCAAGCACAGAAGTTCCCCATTCCTGTCAGAAAGGCTTGAAGCAGATACATCCAGTTCCGTCCACCTTGATGCCATCTGACATGTCATTGATGAATATACAGTATCAAGAGGGTGGATAAGAATGGGCAGCCTCATCTTACTCCCCTTTCCAGAGGGATGGGCTCAATGAGTCCATTGCTGACCATTACAGATCTTGGAGTTGGAATACACAATCCAAATAAAATCCAAGATTTTTCCATGTATTCCTATAGCTTTCAGTTTCACCATGAGGACTTCATGAGGTATTTGGTCGAAGGTTGATGATCACAATATAGGTGGGTCTCTCCTAAGCCTTGCGATGTTCTGAAATCTCATACAAAGACACAGTAGTTCTCGGACTCACTAGGGTTACCCTTCTTGTGGATAGAAATCCCAATCAGATTGAAGACCTTAACAACCCAATCCGTTGGGAGGAGGTGGACTCTGCACTGCGGCATCTTGCCAATCGCAAATGAGCTCCTAAAAGCTGCGAAGGGTGGGGGATGGGGTCAGATGAAGAAAGTTGGGGAACTTACAGATCCAAATCAGGAACCTACAACTCATCTTGGAGCTGCACTCGTTCGTCTAAGCGCTGGTCAACAGGACTCTCTTTCTCTCTCTGTCAGTGCTCCAGAGTGCAATTAGGTGGGACATATGGAATTCTCAGTTTATTTGGGATATTCTTAAGCATGCTGATGAGTTTTCGCATGTGTGGGACACCCAGCTGACCAAATTTTTTTATAAAAAGCAACTTGGCCAGCTTTGAGGGAAACATTAATATCAGATCTGAAAGAAGTCCACAAAAGGATTCAAGTTCAATGAAGTAATAATGTCTCACAGATGGCAGTGGACAGACAAAAAACTACATCCTGGTTTCTTGCCCTGAGGGGAGAGCGGAGCATGCATGTATAGGGTTAATATCATAAAATAATTAAAATTAGTTTACCTTGTGGGCAAGAGACATATGTTTGCCATACTGAAATGCCATCTCTTGGACTTCAGCATCGTGCTTTGCCAGTTCCATGGCACTTTCACAACTCTTTGCCAGCAAGGCACCATGAGATAGAAAGGTTTGCTCTTCCCAGTCAGCTATCATCACATCATCCGTCATATTGTCCTAGGAGTAATCATTTTAGAACACATTAGCATTTATATAAATAGATTATGATTAATATTAAACCGGATATTCTATACACTCAACGCTAAATACATTCTGCGGATGTCTACATTGTAATTACCTGTAAACCTTACGAATGACAGTTGTGCTTAACATACATCACCTGAAGAGAGGAACAACATTTGATAATGTTCTGAAAACAAAACTCACCATGCTTTAAATTATACAAAAAAACCAAAGGAAATCCAGCAGCACTCTTGCAATTCATTTTCATGCACTGGAATCATTAGTTATTATGGCCAGGATACATTTTATAATAGAAATAATTGCTACCAGAGTTCCTGAAATTCAGGTCTCAAAATACGAGTCAAATTTCACAGCTCAAACATCTAAATTCCCCAACAGTAACTTCATGAAATTGAACATTTATAAACCTTAAAAATTGGAGAATTAATAATTTACTCCTATAAAATTAATTGAAAATGATAGAAACCAGTACCTCGGTGTGATTACCTAAAGTATCTTGTTTCTTTTAATACTGATAATCCAACAAATCATTTTAAGATCACTGACCACTTGTTTCAGTGGTTCTCAAGTTAAGTAAGAATTCTAGTTTGTCTGAAGAGTCAGAGAGGTAAGCGGATTTTCCCTCCCTTATCCCTGTCATGGTTCCTTAGTTTGTCCTCACATTACATTATCCACTGGTAGAATAAACGTAGGGATGTACTTAAGAGAACCACTAAAAGAGATACTAGTACCTCAAGATCTGGAATTACATTTATATTCCTATCTCCACTAGAATGGTGCTCTTAAGATCCAAAGAATTGGAGATGTGTCCAATAAACAATGTCATTTCATATTCTCTCTCCCCGCCAAAAACGATTATTGTAGACAGTTGTAATTGTAACCTCTGCCAGCTCCTGCAAGCTTACCCCTCAAACCAATCCCTCCACTCAGCTAACACTGGTCTGCTTCATATTCCCTCCCTATCCCATGGAACTCCCTCCACTTCAACCACTCCCTCACTATGTTTAAAGTCCTCCTTAACAACTTTCTCTTTGACCGCACCTTCAGTCACCTTTCCTCGCCACTCTCCTCAGCTCCCTCCACCCCTCCCCAAAGCATGGACTCCTAGACAGTTGTGCAGAGTGATGGAGATGCCCTCCTGATGTGAAAATTGCTGCATAAAAATGTAAATTGTTGTTCTGCACAAAAAGAAAATGGAAAGTTTATGGATGTGTCATTATAGGAGTAGAATGCACTTGTGGGAACACCACAAGGCTGCAGCGTGTAGAGAGGCCTACTTCAAAACAAGAAATGCTGACATTATGTGACAGTGGAAAGTGGATATGTGTGGAGGATCAAAGAAAGTATACCTGGGGCTGGTCTACAAAATTACCATTCACTAGAAATTCAAACCTCGATGATGGATTCCAATATTGGCAATATTGTTTTGCAATACATTCTATTTTCAGTCCAATAGGGGAAATGATGTAAATTTAGGCCTCTATACGAGCTTGATAAAAAATTATTCTTAAAAAAAAAGGCTTTCTATTTCATCATAATCTCTTCTAATTCATAAAGAAATGTATTTAGACAATATAATACAAATGCACCTTGATATATACATCGGGAAGACGTCCCAAGGTGTTTGACCGTCCAGGCTTGGCACCTGAGCTGGGGGTGGGAGGTAAGGTGAGGGAGAGGGGAAAAATGACCAAAAGTGCATTCATAGTGGAAAGATCTTGAGATGGACCTTGAAAGAGGCGAGGGAAGGAACAAGTCAGAGGCAGCCAAACGAGATTGATTAGTCATGGCAAGCAGAGATTTGTAATTGCTACTCAATTTCCCCTGATGTTTTGCTGTAAGCAAACTGTGCCTTTGTTTTCATTTCTTCCCCAAAGTGAATTCATTGAAGAAAATGAGCCTAGTAAAGAATGGCCAAATACAGTTGAACTCACGAAAGATTAAAAAAAATTAAACAGCAAAAGCATGAGTTGGACCCCATATTTAAATGACACTCGAGTCACTTCTTACACAGCTGCCAATGAGTTTGCTGATCCCCATCTTAACTCAACTTGTAAAGCGACAAGTTCAGTATTGGCTGTGGCCCAATTATTGTAACAAGTTGTGAATGGGGTGGGGCGCGGGGGGGAATTACCCACACTTGACGCTGATGAGGTTGAAATTTTCAATGGCCTGATGTCGTTGGTGTTGATTATGGTGATGCGACCATGTGGCATTTTTGACCCCATCATGTAAACCTGTACTTTGTTGTTGTTATTTTATTTAATCTTTGCGGACCTGCCCTTGCCTGGTTCGATTCCTATCTCTCTCACCGTCTCCACTTTGGTGCCTCTAACGGTTTCTCCTCCAGCCCCCGCACTGTCATGTCTGGCATCCCTCAAGGCTCTGTCCTTGGCCCTCTCCTCTTTAATATCTACATGCTCCCCCTTGGTGACATCATCGCAGACATGGGGTCAACTTTCACATGTATGCAGATGACACCCAACTCTATCTTTCTGCCTCCACCCTCAACTCCAGGACCACTGCTGTCCTGACAGACTGCCTGTCGGACATCAAGTCCTGGATGAGGGCAAATTTCCTACAGTTGAATGTGAAAGACTGAGGCCTTCCTGATTGGCTCACGCCAGCGCCTCAGCACCTCAGGCTCTGGCAGCATCAACCTCCATGGTTGCACACTACAACTCACCAGCCAGTCAGGAACCTAGGTGTCTTGTTCGACCCTCAACTGTCTTTTCTCCCCCACATCCAATCCATGACCCGCTCTGCCTTCCCTCACCTCCGTAACATTGCCCGACTCCGTCACTATCTCACCCCTCAGGCCTCTGAAACTCTTGTTCATGCCTTCATCACCTCCAGGCTCAACTATGCAAATGCCCTGCTTGTCGGCCTTCCCAACTCCTCCCTCCACAGGCTGCAGATAATCCAGAACTCTGCAGCCCGTGTCCTCTCCCGCACCAAACTCTGTGACCCCATCTCCCCCATTCTTACCCGACTCCATTGGCTCCCTATCCTTGAGAGGATCCAGTTCAAGATCCTGGTCCTCACATACAAAGCCCTCCATGACCTCGCCCCACCCTACCTCTGCGATCTCCTAACACCTTACCAACCCACCCGTTCCCTCCGCTCAGCTGGCTCCAGCCTGCTCCACGTTCCCCGACCCACCCGCCCCACTATTGGCGGGAGAGCCTTCAGCCACTCTGCCCCCAAACTTTGGAATTCCATCCCCCAGTCACTCCGCCTCGCCCCCTCCTTAGCCTCCCTCAAGTCCCGCCTCAATACTCTCCTCTTCGACTATGCCATCGGCCACCCCCCTTCCCCTCCGCACTCCCCCCCCCCCCAACCCCAGCTTGGGTTTGAAATGCTATACGCTGTCCAGCGCCTTGGGATGTCCTCCCGACGTGAAAGGTGCTTTAAAATGTAATCTTGTTGTTGTTGTTATGCCTCTATAATTATTTGACATACAGACACGTCTTCTACATAAGACATGTTTGAGGATAACATCTTTTTTATTGTAATTAACTGTGGATTATAAATTCATAGTCTAATTGATAAAATGATCTGAAATGGAAATATTCTATCCTTGCACCTAATGGATCTGGGTTTGAGTCCAACTTATACTTTCTCTCTCCTCTTCCACCACAAGAGTTCTGTCTGAATTGGGTAGCTTCAGCAGCATAGTTTAGGTGTGTGCGTTTGCGTGTGTGTGTCTAGAGCCAGCGTAAAATAGGCCCTAATTTGACACAAATTAATTTCATTCAGTGAGACCATAAGAGCAGCTGGTGTGGAAAAAATTTATAACAATCCAATTCAAACCAGTGCTCTAGTGAATGCTTTCGTAAGCTTGGGGCAGAATAGATAGTGTTTCACTATGCAGCTGGTTGTGTTATGCCTGACCTGGGAGTGCTTGATGCTGAAACTTGGTGACAAAAGTAATAACAGCCTTCCAGTCCTCAATGCTGTGCATGCAGCGTTACTTACGGCTCAACATTTTACAAAAGAAAGACAAACTGATTATTTTACCTCTCCAGTTTTAGAGTTTTCATAATATATGCCTTGGACCAAATCTCCAATTGCGCTTGATATAATCTCCACGACCTATAGGAATAAATAAAGGTGTTATTAAGGGATATGAGTGTAGCCCATCTCATTGAAATGCTACATGATTCTACATTGGTTCGTACATAGCAATCAGCTTCTCCCATTCTTCAGTCTTTCAAATAACCATCATTAGTTGGCATTCGCCTACAAAATATACAGTGACTACACTTTACAGTAGATCCTGCAAAGTCCTCTGAGACATCCTTACGACGTGAAAGGCTCCATGTCAACTATAAAGATCATTATTATATTTTTTATTATATTCCTACTATTCAAAAGTCTTGCAAGTCTCATTATTTAAAGGTTAACTTCTCCTCAAATGCAAACCCAATAAGATCACTTCAAGGCAGACTGATCAAATTTTTCTCTCTCTCCACCACGTCAGGTAAGGATGTAAAGTTCAAGTTTATTAATTGCCGATGTACAAAGTATTTGTTCTTTTCTAAAGTGCAAACCCAATAATCAGCTAAAAACGCATAGCTTGCCATTGATATTGCTGTCTGTCAAGCTTTCCCACTGCTTGGCCAGCTGCGACCACCCTACCCATTAGGGCTTTAGCTTGCAGGGTTAACAGGAGCTGAGTGGGATAACTCTCTGTCTGCCCTTCCAGGTCCTGCTGATGAGCCAGACTGGCTGTGCTGTCATCAGCAGTGCCCTGGAATACTGCGGACCCTCCTGGCTCAGAAACCGGACTACTGAGACCACCACAGAGAGCTGGCTTGATCCTGACATACCGTTGCCAGACATGTCACCTTGGAGTCAGTTCAGCTCCACGGAGACCCTCCTTAAAAACTCACATAAGTCGCATCAGTCGGGACTATGACATTCAATATGACTCATGTGAAGTGCGAGTTGCAGGCAAACTATTTCAGTCGTATAAAATATGATTTAATCAATAACCTACACTGCGCATGTGTAATTCAATGCAGCCGATAAGTGTGCATCCAGTACTTCAGCACTGCGGCTGGTAAGTTCACATGCGGTGACGGGTCAAGACTACGCTTCCCGTGATTCAATGTGTCTTGACCCATTGTCGCATGTACAATTATTGGCAAGCATTGGAATCAAGTTGAATCACGGGACATTAAGTTCTTCTGCGCACGCGTTGACGGATGATTCAATGCAGCTGGCCAGTAAATGGCATGCGTCGACTGGTCAAGATGTCATTTCCCGTGATTCAATGCAGCTGGTAAGTGCAGGAGCAAAGGAGGATAGGGGAGTGGCATTACAAATTGGGAGGTGTTTAATACTAGTTCAAATAAATTAAGTGGTTTTGATAAGAAACTGGGACTTGCGTGAATTTATGACTTAGGCGATCATATGATTTATAAAGACCTATGCAAGTTTTACTGTAGTATACGTTACACAGCACTATCAAAAATTAGATTTGACAATATTGGTCAATACCACAAATTGATATTAAGTTTAATTTTACTTCCACCCACTTTGATGCAATGGGACTCAAAGGTCATGCAAATATTGCTTTTAAACACAATTCCATCATGTCTCAATGAGGTTCTTGTATCAAGTTTTTATTGCAAAAGTAATCTTTACCAAGTCCCAATTTGTTACTGATTTGGTCGATGCTGTTATTCTCATTCATGGCACAATAATGTTACTAACCAAACCATTTCCCCAGTTCTATTGCATATAAAAAGTATTCTACTGTATTTCTAATTATAAAGCTACAACCACATTTACCATAAACCCGTTCTACTTGATCCATTCTTTCCAGTGCGGTGGAAATTACAAAATGTTATAATTACAAGCAGGAACATTAATTATGCAAAAGAAAATCAGTGTCAACCAATAGCATTCTTGACAATTCTGTGCTATTAGGTATAAAAAGTCTTTTTTACTCTTGAATCCAGAAGGTTTAAGTTTGGAGTCCAGTGTAAACATGGTTCTTAATCAGTCATGTTGCCCTTTGAGTAACTGGATCCTTGAGGAAATATTGTAGCAATATGAGCTGCTGCAGTAACCCAAGGACAATGCTCCTACAGTGTTACCAGATGTGTTGTGTTATTTAACATGGGAATAGAGAAAATGAGTTTTTTTTTGGAAAGTATCAGATAAGCCCCATTCCCAAATCCAAGCGGATTGAGTATCGCCAACAGGTCTATGAAGACCTGTAACCAAACTCCCAGCAAAGGATTGTATTACAGTTCATACAAGCTGCATCCCAAGATTCTTCTGATGGCTGAGACACATAATACAAATCAATCACTCACAAAAATGTTATGGTTTGTGAAACGGCCTGTGCCTAGAGACTGGCAGATCAACAGCCATTGGTAACACGAAGAGGAATTTGCGAAGACACCAAGTCCTGCTCTAAATGTCAAAGTGATAGCATGAACCCCTAACAATGCATCGCGCTGTGGATAATTAGCTATTTTCTATCCTCACTGAAACACTAGACATCATACAATGCAAGCATACACTTTTTTCTCTTTCAGCACTGCATCCGACTTGCATTAGTAGAACCTTCTTATTTAAAAAAAAGCAGACTACAAGGGTATAACATTAAACAAAAGTGAAACAACAGAGACAATCACAGATTTAATCATTTAGGTATGCAATTAACAGAATTTGGTAAAATGACTCAATCTATTTGGTGACTTAGCAAAAATAAGTGAGAATTACCAAATAATTATTAATATTATATCCCTGATACTGTATGTAATAAGGCACCCATTCAGGTCCTTCAATCCTACATAATACACAAACAACTAAATGAGGTTTTATCCCAGTGTGAGGTTCTGCCCAGTAATACACTTTTTTGCTAATATTATTTCAGGAAATTATATTACGCAACCCTGCATAAAACTTGCCTGAAACACTACAGAATTTGAAGAATCCAAGTGTTACATTTCAAAGTTCACAACCCAAACATTAGTACTGGCAGTATTTCCCTAACACTTAATGGAATAGTTTAGGATCACTAACATAGGTCTTATTTTGAAAGAACGGTTGCAGGTGTCAGCACTTATGAGTAATCCACAGAGAAATGAATTTCCTTTGCACTTCACAGCGCTAGCATTTTCCATAACTTTACATTGACAAAATTAAAACTATGGCCCAAACAATCGTAATGCTATTACAAAAGAATCAAAGAACTTTCAATATATACATATATCTTTTTCTCGTAACTTATGTCACATCTTTGGGGTTTTTGGCATTGATATCCCTACTGACAAGATGGCAGCACAAGCGGCCCATTGCCAGTGGGCCACCAACATCTTTGAACAGCAGGGGCTGACCAAGAGGCACTCCAAACAGCCTCCAAAGACCCCACTTAGCTAAGATCTGTTTGGGCCTGGGCCACATGGGGGAAAATAAAACCAAGGCTCATTCCACTGCAGTGAGATTTGATCTGTAACACTCACCTCCACTATACCACCCAAAGCAGCAATAGTTTCAGAAATGAAATTAATGGTTGATGCAAATGATACTTCCTCAATCTTCAGATTTGATGTTAGATAAAGGATTCTGGGGTAGTGTACAAACAAAATTCTGTGCAATTTACTGCTGCAAACTGCTAACCCTCCCCTGCAAAAATCCTTAGGTCTTTTAAACTGGAAACAGAGAGATCAAATGCAGTAAAGAAACCAATACAATTTGTCTGGAGCAATTGATTTGTGGATTTAATCAGGCAGAAGCAGTTAAGACAAAATTGACAGAGATGGCCTTTTTAAATGCTGTTCAACTATAAAGAAAGACTCCTTAAGCTTACATCAGCATTTGAGTGGTCACTGATTCTTTTTGATGGATTGAATAACTTTAACAGCACGATATACAAACTCCTTTGGTGTGTTTTAAGTAACACTGGCACTCCTTTCACCCTATTTATACACAAGATGCTAAAATAGCTCATCATAGCATCACAAGCATCCGAGAATGTTCAACTGCAAATCACTCCGAAAAGTATAATAAACACATATTTTTTAAAACAACAACGGTATAAGATGCATTATGTTAGTGCTAATAAGCAAAAGGCAAAATAGTGCGGATGCTGGAAATCTGAAATAAAAACAGAAGTCGCTGGGAACACTCAGCAGGTCAGGCAGCATCTATGGAGAGAGGAAACTGAATTAATATTTCAGAACTTTTATGTTAGCGCTTTAAGTTTGTGTTTGATGCCCATTAGGAGATTGTCAATATCCACATATTATTGATGCTGCAGTGCCAGTAGTTCAAATTCTGATTTTGTCTTAACAGTACAAGATTTGCAACATCAACCAGGAGCTTTATACAGTTAAAGAGTTAAACATTCAGAAGTTTCAGCAGCTGCGGTACCTCAGTAAGACGGTTCTCAGTTTGCTTCTTTCAATAAATGGCTGCATTGTGCATTTACTGTTATTCAGCAACATTTTGAACAGTATTATTCGTTGGCAATCCATTGCAAACAATCTACAGGAGGGAGCATCATATAATAAAATGCACATATAGCTTTATTATTTAGTGGAGTCCTGTAGCTCAGTGGTTAGAGCACTTGCATTGCAAGTGAGAGACCTGAGTTCAATTCCAGGCAGGGCGAAACCTTGGGCAAGTTTCCTTACTCCACACGCCTAATAATAATCCCTCCAAAACCAAAAACAATAATAAATTGGTCATTTTCAATCTACGACTGTTTGTGGGACATTGCTGTGCGCAATTGGCTGCCGCGTTCGCCCACAAAAATACAGTCAATTCACTTTACAGTGTGTTCTGTGAAGCACTTTGGGACGTCCTCCCGACGTGAAAAGTGCTATATCAAATGCAAGGAGTATTATTATTATTGTGAATAGTGTGTACATGTATTATACACAAACACTATACACAATACAACAATGTAATAACATGCAAATTTACATTTATACTGCCCATTTCACATTGGTGGGATGTCACAAAGTACTGAACAGTACAAGGTTTCCACTTGAGCTGGGTGTAGGGGCTGAGGGGGTTGGAGAGGAAAGATGGCATTCTAACACACATTGTATATATTATGCATATATATATATATAGCATTTGATATAACACCTTTTCAAATCATTGAGAGGTCTCAAAGCACTTCACAGGATAAATTGTTAAGGCTTTTGGGGCACACCTGAACATTTCTAGCAGGATAACAAGAAGTTGCTGATGAATTTGTGGAAAATATGAAGCTAGGGTTTATACTGGGATAAGTAGGCAGCACAATAAAAATGATCACGTTATTATAGCAGCATGGCAGGATTCTCAAAAATGTTAATTCATCTGAGCTGTCAGCCTAGCTCAGTTGGTAGCGCTCTCGCCTTCGTTGCGGTTTAAGACTCATGTCGGGACTTTAAATTCATAGTCTAGGGCGACAGTGCAAAGCAATGCTGCTGTCCTTCGGATTAAACATTAAACTAAATTCCTGTCTCCCTATTCAGGTGGACATTAATGATCCATGGCAATTTTCAAAAATAAGTTTTTCCAGTGAAATACAATATAGTTTAGACTGATATAGCTTGTTTCATGTTAGGAAGAATTGGCAAAGCCTTTAACACTGCTGCCTGGCACCTTAGCTGATGGGAGGAACCCATAAAGGATGGGGAGAAGAAGCATGACCGAAAGCATGGTTCAAGTGAAATGTTTTGAGATGAGGTGAGAGAGTGAAACGTGTCAAGACCAATCATCCTGCAGATAAATACTGTAATTGATCATTCACTTCATGGCTGATTATGAGACACTACGTACAGAATGCTTTTATGTCGAATGTGATGATTATTATTCCAGGGCTGTTTTCTCCCATTGAAATTGACCATTTTAATCAAACTGTTAAGCAGTTTGGGATTTAATGTTAGGTAACACAACATCACAGTACAGTGATAACTCTGACAAAGACAAATGTCTCACAGATTTGACCCTTGTGTTTACTTGGTGCAAAGACTTACAAAACCAAACTAACTAAGACTAAGTAACAGATTTCTCATAGTCAAATGCATGCTAATAGTAATAATAAGCCTTGCATTTATTATTATTATGTTCCAGCAAATATTATTGTAATCCAATTGTTAAATTTCCATGTAAAGTTCTGTGAAGTCCTGTAGCTCAGTGGTTAGAGCACTCGCCTCGCAAGCGAGAGACCTGGGTTCAATTCCCGGCAGGGCGAAATGTTGGGCAAGTTTCCTTACTCCACATGTCTCTGTTTACCTAACAGTAAGTAGGAAACCAGTTGTTAGTCAATTGGTGGATCGCTTTTCCCGGGATAGTAATCCTTAAAAATAAAACAATAATAATTTGGTCACTCAATCAATGACTGTTTGTGGGACACTACTGTGTGCATTTTGCCCACAAATATACAGTCAATTCACTTTACAGTATATTCTGTGAAGCGCTTTGAGACGTCAAGAAGATGTGAAAAGCTCTATAATCAAATACACGGATTATTATTATTATTATATAGAAGGGGCAGAATTCCAAGTGTACCTGAACTAAAAAACAATGTAATTCATTATTAGGAAGCACAGGTTTTTTGGTTGCCAACAGACAAGAACTGCAACATTTTGTAAAATAAAATAATACATTGCAACCCAAAATGTGTAAATTAGAGGTACAGAAATATTGCTAAAGAATATGGGCTGTAATATTATCTCAATTTATATTCAGTATCCAACATATCATAGCATCATAGAATTCTACAGCACAGAAAGAGCCCATTCAGTCCATCGTGTCTGTGTCGGCTCTTTGAAAAGAGCTAAATAATTCAATCCACTCCCCCGCTCTCTCCCCATAGCTCTGCAAAGTTGTCCACCCCAAATAATTATCTACTCTAAACTCTACTCTAAACTTAAAATTTAGATGATTGACACAAAGCATTTGAGCTTTGGTCTCTTGGTTCACCGAAAGCCCTTAATTAAAAAACACATTTTGGTCTTAATAATAATAATCCTTGCATATGATATAATGCCTTTCATGTCGGGAGGACGTCTCAAAGTGCTTTACAGGATTTACTGTAAAGTATAGTGACTGTGTATTTTCTAGGTGGATGCTATGATGGGAAAGTTAATATTCTTGAGGAATGAGTATCAGTGGGAGCAATGATCTTTTCTCATCCCTTACTTTTCTTGTTACGTAAATAACTTTTCAAGAATCATTGTTTGCAATTCATTATTCTCTATTCTATAACACAGAACACTAATTGGCTGCAACATAATAAAAAACAAGCTCAGTTGCCTTGCTACCTACTGCACAATACAAATGATTTTTTGGTCCTATTTCACAATAACTTTTAATACCCTTTCAAGTGGAACACACTGCTTTCGTGGCACAACTAAGCTCAGCAAATTCCTGTAATGGTAGGAAAGTAGAATATATATAACTTTTTTAAAAAAAGAGAAAGTAAATTATTCGTATAGATTATCACAATAATAGAACAGTTGGGAGCTGTAATTCAATCTCTGAATTCTGTAATTGCAAACCACTCAAATTACACTCTTGCAATTTAGGGCCTCAGAATGCCTCGACTGGGTTTCAGTCATCTGATAGTGTCTGTGATTCACATGGTGGTGTAACCCACTAATGATATCATAAGAATTTCAATGCCCTCCGCGACTAGTTTCCACTGAAATTGCTCAGTGCGCAGAACTGAACAACAACAACAAAGTTACATTTGTATAACGCCTTTCAGGTCAGGAGGACGTCCCAACATTTCCAACCCACAACGCTGGATTGCCTTTAAATTTATTTTCTTTAAGAATATGAAATAGTATACATTACATAAAATAACATACCAAAGCAAGTTACAGCCTGCAATCCCATCTGGCAAATCAAATGACATTTAAATTATGGTCATCTGAACTCCTTGATCAGGTTACAGCTTTGCCCCTCGCTCCTAAGTATCTATTATTGTTTATACCACACATGTGGTCTCCTGAGTGTTGAGATATGTAGACCCGGAAGCAGTACTGATCATTCCACAAGACTTCAGTCGTGGAGAGTTTTGAATATTACAAGGCAGTTTATTTTGTCTTAAGAAAACGTTTTACTACTAATTAGTTTGGTAATTAGTTACTAATTAGTTTATAATCAAAACAATGCAAAATAAAAAAACGCCATCCCAAAATATTTATATTTATTTTTTAAACTGCATCCACAGTCCTTCAAGAAAGACCTCCCAGCATCTAGCAGTGTCCTAACAACTGCTAAACAACATTGGATGCTGAATACTTCAGCGATGGTTACTTGCTGAGTAAAGCAAGTAACCTTTACTTCAATTTAGTTTGAAGGTGGGGCTTCCAGCAGGGATACTGCTGTATCTTTCCAATACTAGAGATAAAATTAGCCAATTGTATTCCAGTACTTGTTTGGAGTTTATCAGCAAATGAAATAAAACGTAAAAGACAAGACATTTCTATTAGATTGTTAACTAAAAGCACATTATCTACACAAAAACTATATGTAACTGGTGAAACCAGTTGAGTCGCCAAAGTATAGCATTCTTGTGATCTTGAAGTAATCCGTCGTTTGGATGAGACATGAAATCGAGGTTCTGTCTGCCTGTTCAGGTGCACATTAAAGATTCCAAGACACTATCGAAGAGAAGGGAGTTTCTCTCAGTGACCTGGGCAATAAATCCCACCAAATAAAATATATTGGTCACTCCATGGCTGTTTATGGGATACTGCTGTGCATAATTGGCTGTTGTGTTTCGTCCACAAAATACAGTCAATCCGCTTTATTTATGAAGACTTTCACATGATGAGGCATGATATAAAATGCAACAATTATTATTATTGTCCTTGTCAGCAGGAAGCTCGAAGATCAGAGCCTTCAGGGAAGGCCACAGTCTGGACAACAACCCTCAATAAAGCAGGTAGCACAAAACTAAGTCCAGCTACAAAAACTTTCGGTTCAGCTATAGATCTCAAGAGATCCAAATCTGCAACATGTGTAAGACAAGCTGTATCACTGCACCAAAGTGCCATGCTTTTATCACTAATTTATTTATGCACAAAAGAAATACAAACTCAATGTTTTGCATTGTATTGATCCTTGCATTTAAAGAGGAAAAGGAAATGAGGAGAAAGATTGTGAAAAATACCACGGCATTCACAATCAAATTTTTACCAAATCCGTTATGATTAAATATGCATAAAAGAAGCAATATCCTTTAGCACTTAGTTATTGGGGTTGTTTACTTTTGCCTGCTATGGACTCACAAAATGACTACCACATTGTAACCTCGAGCCACAGTGAACCATCATCAGAACAACAAGCAAAAACTAGGCAAATACATTGTCAGTATGCAGTAGGTGTCAACCTGGCTCAGTTGGTAGCACTCTCGCTTCTGAGTCAGAAGGTTGTGGGTTCAAGCCCACGTCAGGACATTGTATTACAAGTGTAGCAGCCACGTTTGCCTCATAAAGTTCAAGGTAATACTCAGGTGCAATACTGTATTGTCAGAGGTGCCATTCTTTGAATGAGACGTTATACTGAGATCCCATCTCCCAGTTTAAGTGAATGATAAAGATCCCACAGCATGATCTGAAAAGGGAATGGAGTTTCTCCCTGGCTAACAAATCCCCCAGATAAAATTGGTCATTCATTTCAAGGCTGTTTGTGGGTCATTACTGTACACATATTGGCTACCATGCTCTTCTGCAAATACAGTAATTATATTTTGCATTAAATCCTGTCAAGTGCTTTGAAATGTTTTACCGACAAGGATTATAATTATGTTTAAGTTAAATTATATTCTCGGTATGAGTTTGTGCCTGTGATTTCCCATACGGTGAGATGCCAATATGAGCCAGGCTGTCCGTGAGGGTAGCTTTAGGCACAAGGAGACGAGGGAAAATTAAGTCACCTTGTGGTGTTCTTATGTACCTTGAAATGATTTCCTCAAGATAGGCAGGGGCCAAGGAGCAGATTACTTTTCCATCTTCTTGGTCAGAGAATGGTGCGTGTCAGATAGGGAGCACTAAAATAACTAAAGCCTAAATTTAAAGGAAAAATAAACCCTCATTCCTATTCAGCAAGTGATTTCAAGAAAATATTAATAAGAAGGTACTGCATAAGGATCTTACAGAAACTTTGACTCTTTGGTACATTCAGACTCAAACTTGTCAATTCCTTCATGTTTTTAACTGCCTTCAACCATTATACAGGAGTTAATTAATTGTGCACATACATATTACAAACTCCATCCTCCAATCTTCAATCAAGTAAAATACATTTATGATTTTGTAGTCTTCCAAGAAAAACGTAAGGCTATTTACTTTCACTTCTCCTCCTTTCAGCCTTAAATTGATTTTGGCAACTTTTCTTACTGTCAGTTTCCAGAGTTTAGTTTCTTCCTCTACTGCTTCTTTCAGTACCTTTCTTTCTCCGATTTCTTTCCATTGTTCTCTCTGACCTTCCCTTGATCACATTCTCATCTTTCCATCTTCTCCCTTTCCAGTTTATTTCTCTGCATCCTGCTCTCCCCAGCTTCTGATGCATCCCTTATTACTTCCAAATTCTACCAAGCAACAAAACATTTACAATTCTCCACATTCTCTGGGGACAGTAAAATAAAATGCCCTAATAAACAAAATCATGCAAACACTGTGTAAATAGAGAAGCTGGGAGCTAGGGATGATATAAAAGGCTAGAAGAGTTTGGAAGTTTGAGAATCTCAATAACTGGAATAGGAAAACTTGACTTGTTTATCAAGGTCAGCTCAATGCCAGTCTTGTGCTGCAGTATTGATGTTGCACTGAAGTTGCACTGTTTGGGCTTTTATAATGTGTACAAATTTTTTTTTTAAACTTTTCCAAGAAACAGTTTTACTTTTAGTCACAATTTTTTCTTACTCTGACATTTAGCGACAAACTTTTCATGCTGATTCACTTCATGTGACCACAAAATCTTGCAATCCAATTTTTTTTTAATTGAACAGATTTGTACACTATAATTTTAAGTTGTTTCTTCCTCAGAATTTTCAATGACAGTACGAGTCATTACCTCAATTTCATTCAGCATCTGACAAAGCAGAAAATGATAGTCTGCAAGTACAATATTGTGAGCTGAAAGACTCGACTTAGTTCTCAGTATAGTCAGTAAAGTCATCATCCAGAATAAAACTAAGCTACGAAAACAACTTGCATTTATACAGCGCCCTTCACGTGGGGTAGTGTCCTGGAGCGCTTGGCAGTGCCGGAGTCTGACCCCAAGCTAGGAAGAGAGGGAGGGGGGAATTGACCATAAGCACAATGGGGAGGTCGGAGCCAGCCGAGCGGAGGCAGCGGGTGGGGGAGTGGGGAGTAAGCAAATTGGATAGGTAGGGAGGTACGAGGGTATGAAGGAATTTGAAAATGAGTGACAGGATCTTGAAATCGATCCGTTCAGCAATTGGAAACCAAGGACTGGTATGATCAGGGTATGGAGTTTAGTGCGGGTGAGAATCTGGGCAGCGGAGTTCTGAATTAGTTGTATTTTGTGTACGGTGGAGCTCAAGAGATCAGGGAGGAATAGGAATAATAATGGAATAGTCCAGCCGGGAAGTGACGAAGGCATGGACGAGGGTTTCAGCTGCTTTTGTTGTGAGGTACAGACGGAGACAGACAATGTGATGGGGGTGGAAAAAAGCGGTTCTGGTCATCTATTAAGGTTTCCACTCTTGATAGCTATCTAGTAAGTACCGACAGAAAATGGTCTTCAATCTGGCAAGTAGGCTTCAATCTGACGAGCCCACAATATCGGCTGCTGAAATTCAATTTCTCGGTTCACAAATGCAATACGGTCACTGGATGAGGTCCAGGAGGGTGACAGCTGGGTACATTTCCATGGAAAGTTATGTCACCTACATTATTAAGGAGCCTGGTTTTCGGGCTTACAGGTCAGAAATCACGTGTGTAAACAGGTTTCTTGAAATTGATTGCCAAGATACTAGCAGGTAGAGTACACACTAGATTTCAGCATCCTGAGTAGCTTCAAATACATAATCTCACATCTTTGATATAACTAAAAATTATAGTGAAATTAGATGACTTTTTTAAAGATGTCCCACCCTCCAAAATGAGCTCTGGCCTATATCCAAGTTTCGCTTACAAACTATGTCCCAATAAAAATGACACCACCAACTGATAATAAAGCATATTAAGTCTGCTTTATGTTCATATTCACAGTGGGTTTCAATATAGATCTTCCCTGTTCGCTGTGGCATTTTCAATATGAAAAGCTGTCTGGAACTAAAATCGTAATTACACAATCTGTGGTTGGTTTCTTATGTCAATATATTGGATTTACAGTATATGCCTATCAGGAGATGTCTTGGGAAAACGACATTGTGCAATTTAAAGACAAAGTTTCAAAGCAGAAATGACTGGCAGGGTCACAAGAGAAAGGTACATTATTTGCATAAAACCACATCCACAGCTCTTCAGTCCTGACACAGCAGAAGTTGCACAGTGCCATGATTGATCTGAAAAAAATCATATCACTAATGACTGTAGTGATGACTAATGACTCCTCAAAATCCACTCTATATGAAACCAAAACTAAGGGGTAAAACAAGAATAGTTGAAAGTCCAGTACTCTAAGATGTATCTAGCATGGATACATTGGAAATGTTCAAGGCTGACATACTGTAAGAGTACATTTTATAATACAGTACAAATTTATATAGTGCCTTTCACATCAGGAGGACATCCCAAAGAGCTTAACAAAGAACCAAACTGGGGGTGGGACCCCACTGGCAAGGGGAGGGGAAAGATGACCGAAAGCACAAAGAGATAGGATTTTAGAGGTATTTTAGAGGTGATTAATGGATCTATTTAAATTGGATAAACAGAATGGGAGTTGCCTCAGCACAATTTCACCTTTTCTGCTGTATAAGCAAATTTCTAGCAATGTTATATATACACACATGTATATGTATACACACATATTTATCCAGTCCAATTGGCTTCTTTCACAGCCAATAATAATAGTCTCTCCTATCATGCACAGCTGTTTATCTATCCTAATCCATTACCTAAATGGGCTTCAGCACACACCTACCAACGAGAACCTTATTGTACTACATAAAAAGCAACTGGAAAACCACTTGACCAATTGCTTGAACACGTCTTTCCAATCAATTATATTCAGCGCTTTTCTTGCCCCGTACTCTGCTGAAGGCTTGTGCTCCGCTGATGTCCAGTTCCACAGGTGCCGGCTGCAACTCAGCACATCAGCCAGGTGGCCATTCATGACATGAGCCCAGAGAGAGTGTCAGGAGGCTTTTCAACCAGGGAGGGGATTCAGAGTGTTCTCACGTGATGCCCACCTACAAACCCTCTCCAGCAGTGGTCACTGGACAGAGAATAGGAATCCTGGTTGTTTTTTCTTTTCTGTAATCCAGGGCCAAAGGACAATTGTATTGCCTGGCAGGAGCCAGCTCTGCAGACCAGGTATTGAACTTGCACCTTCTGGCACAATAATGGATGATCATCTTCCCAACTCATCAATGGAAGGTTTGAATTTGGGGAGTGAAACTATTTCTATAAAACACAAGAGATGCAGTTGCTCCCTCTATTTCCCTCCAGATTGCACCTCATTCAGATATGGCAATTCATGCTATAATACATCTCCACAGGTGGCAGCGGCGCTCCAGTAGTATTCCCCTTCTATTTTCTTACGAAAGCTCCAAGAGTGAGTATCTGGATCATGCTCAACCATTCGGGATTATCACAGTTAAGTGTGACCCAACCTCTATAGAGGAGCAAGAATTGTAAACCCCCAGCTCACCCGGACCATATAGGTGATTCGACCACCCTATGGTTACCTCCCCCTTCCCCATTCTCCCCTCTCCTGTGTCCAATCCCTTCACTGTAATGTGTTCTGAGCTGTTATCTCAAGGAGATATAAATGCAAGCTTTTGCTGTAAGAATACTGTGGCTAACTCTAAATGGGAAAAGAAATCAAGCAGACATTATGACAATTTTTTTAAATAGACAGCAAAAAAGGATAATAATCTTTTTTTATTAAAGGATCATTTATTTAAAAAAACTAACAAAACAACAACAAACAACTCAATCATCCACCCCTTCCTTCCGATTCCTGCTGAATAAGAATCCTGAATTCCTTGGGATTGTTTAATTGAGTCTGTGTTTGCTGCCAACGTGTTGTCTCTTTGATAGCATATCAACTTATGAAGAAATTATCTCTCAAGTTCAGGTTTGTCACCTTGAAATCGCACCCTCTAGTTCTCCTATCCCAGTTTGTACGCAAATCCTGTCCACATGCAGGCAAACAATTTACTCTGTGTGCCACTTTTCTATTCTATGAGCTACCTGGTTGCCAATATTACTGAACACTCCCAGGATTCAGCTTTTCAGCTTTTCCAGAAAGAGGGAGCAACAGAATCCTATTAATATTTTCCTACCAATCTGAATTCAGTTTCACTCTTTGAAGTATCCTTAAAAGTATCCTTAACAGCATTCCCTTTAGTTTGATATTTCTCCAGTTCTCTTCTCCCCATTTTTTTGATGAAGTAACAGAGAGAGTGGATGAAGGCAGTGCAGTTGATGTAGCTTATATGGATTTTCAAAAGGTGTTTGATAAAGTGCCATGTAAGAGATTTGTAAGCAAAATAGAAGCCCACAGTATTAATGGGACAGTGGCAGCATGGATACAGAACTGGCTGGGAGACAGAGAGAGTAATGTGTTCAGTTCTGGGCACCACAATTTAGGAAGAATGTCAAAGCATTGAAAAGGGTGCAAAGGAGATTTACAATGTTGGTACCAGGAATGAGGGACTTCAGTTATCAGGAGAGGCTAGAGAAGCTAGGATTATTCTCCTTGGAGCAGAGAAAGTTAAGAGGAGACTTAATAGAAGCTTTCAAAATTATGAGGGGATTCGATAGGGTGAACAAGGAGAAACTATTTCCACTGCCAGGTGGGTCGGTAACCCGAGAACACCGATTTAAAATAGTTGTTAAAAGAAACGGAGGGGAGGTGAGGAGAAATTATTTCACACAGTGAGTTGTTAGGATCTGGAATGCATTGCCTGAAAGGCTGGTGGAAGTTGATTCAAAAACAACTTTGAAGAGAGAAGTAGATAATTATTTGGGGAGGACAAGTTTGCAGGGCTATGGGGAGAGAGTGGGATTGATTTGGATAGTTTTTTTTCAAAGAGCCGGCACAGACACGATGGGCCGAATGGACTCCTTCTGTGCTGTATAATTCTACGATGCTATGATTCATTCCCTTCTAACACTGACAACCTAAGATTTGTCTTATTTGAACTGTCTGTGTGTTTTATCTCATCATATCTGACTCCAGGCCCAATATTAAACCTAATGACACTGATTGCTAATGCTGCACCTCAATATTTCTCATTTCCTCAAGCTCTTCACTAAGTGATGTACACTGCACCTTAGTTGCTGCTGATACACTAATGATGGGCTGTGTATAACATGCACTGATTTCTATCAGGATTCCTTAAACAGGAAACCAAAGTGATGCCACGCAGACTCACAAGAACTCCACTCTGACATGATCTATTTCCAAGTGGAATTCCCACGAGTCGGCTTGACATAACTCCAGTTAATAGAAGGAATCTCCACTCGGAATTCTTAATATGGAAGACCATTAGAAACTGACGTGCATTTTAGACTCCCTCTCTTCCATCCTCACCACACCCCGGCATTGTGCATGTTTTTTTATGCAGTTTTTCTAAATTAAGATTAAAAAAGTCATTGCCAAAGTTTTCTTTTAGCATGTTCACACCTTGGTTGAAAAACAAATGAAATGGGATGGGATTTCTGGCGAAAGAGCATACAGGGGAACACAACCTCCTGGAACCAATCGTGAAAAAAATGTTCCAGGTTGTCAGGTCACTGTTGATGTCACTTCCTGTGCTATAAGCAGGAAGCACCGATGATGTCACTTCCATTGCTAAGTGACGTCAGCGGTGCTTCCTACCCATAACATGCAGGAAATGATGTCAATACAACCTTGACAACCGGGGAGTCAGCCATATTTAGTGGAGAAAGGTGGCTGGACAGCACCAGAAGCCAAGTACGCTGCACTGAGGGTTATTGAGGGCACACCGTAGAGACAGAGCTCTACTAGAGGATGCTTTAGCGGGATTTCCCAAGTAATTTAAGCGTACGATACAACAGAAAAAATTTTTTTGCAAACCAAATACATATTTTGTAACCGTGCCAAAAAAGGCATCATCAAATGCTGATGACACGCACTATACTTTCTGTGCAAATCCTGAAAACACAAAAGCTATACTTTACATCCTCAAACTCACCATGATACAGAGTAACAGATTTACTGTGGGTACAAGTGAGATAATAGAGCCAATTCAATCTATAACACTTGAGGGCAAAGGAATCAGTGCACAGCAGCCTCTGCATTTTGACATACTTGTATACCATGACACAATGAATGAACATTTGTCCGGCTAACCTCTGTTGTCAAGGCAACAGCAAATGCAGGTGGGATATTCATACTGGAGGTTTGCAAGTTAACTGTTTCTATCAAATTTCAGAGTAAAATTAGCATTCAAGTCCTAGGGTGAGCTTTTGTAGTGGTTTTGCCCAAGAAGAGCAGGAACATTGATGATGCTAACATTTATTCTGGTACTGTATCTGCATCACATATCCCAGAATTAACCCCAAATCAAACCTATATGATCCAACCTTGCAAGGTCTAGGTTAGGGCCAGCAAAAACAAATATTCCTTTCTAGTTCAAAGGACCAATGAAAGCAAAAGCTCAGACAAAGACGAAGGGGGAGGGGGGGCATTGTCAAAACAGATCTTAAATAAAATACACCTAACCAGGAAAATAAAAAGGGGAAACCCCAGTAAGCAAGATGAGAAGGAAAACTGAATATACCCAAAAATCTGGGGTCTATCTCAGCAAGGGAATAACGTTCTGGGCGATGTGCATGGGGAAAAGGAATACATGAAAAAGAATATGCTGAATCAGGCAATCAAACTCCACCTCACAAATCTGTGATGATTCTACATTGCTTGTAATGCCTGTAATAGCGATATGAAATATTGAAAAATTTGAAATAAATAGGAAAATAACACAGCAGACTTTGAGGAATAAACGCCTCATTCGCAAGCAGAGAGAAAAAAAATCTATAGGTCTTTGTAAAAACCTAAGAAGCTTGTGGCAGTATCCCACAGGAAGACACGGACATTTAAATGATCTAATTTGCAGCCTGTAAACTGAGAATACATTCTGATTAGCAAATGAGTCTATTTGAGGATGGGGTAACGAACGAGTTTAATAAAAGCAACTTACTGGAGACCTAAACTGATTAACCAGCACTAACATGCTACCTACATTTGTTTGTGTGATGGTGCAACTTTTCCCTAGACTAAATTCTGAAAAAAAGAGCCATATTAAATCAATTAAGTTATGTTTCACTGGGAAATAACAATGCCATTCACATTGCAAAGCATTCAAAGGAGGAAGAGTTACATCTCGGGGCCTGTGTCATGTACCAAGTATTGGCTGGCTCTGAGCAGCATTAGGGAGGTCTAATATTGCTTGCCCAATCGGTCATAGGCAATGAGGGGGTGGGAGAAAGGGCAGGATTTATTCTCTCAAAACAAACGAGCAAAAAAACCTCTGTTGGAGTCCCTTCCTTCTGCTGACCTTAATATAGACTATTCCATGTCAGAGTAACCCTGATCAGTCTCACGACAGAACACATTTCCTGCATGTAGAGATCTTCTCTTCCCTCAACATTATTTTCACATCTATCAACTACCGATAAGAGTATCTTCTTTCAAAAAAAAACTTTTTATATGCTCCAATGGACAGACTGGAGTATCATGAAGGGATGATCATCAGAGAAGGAAGTTTACTCCTACAATTATTTTTCTGTTTGCAACCATGTGTTTTAGATTAGCTCTGCTTACTATCATCTGTTCTCTTCAGTTCTGAAATGAACTAATTACTGTATAAAGGTGAATTCCCAATTCAGCAAAATAAAGTTATCTTAGTAAAAGGAAGTATGTTTTTACTGTGTGCAATGGAGCAACTGATGAACAGCAACAACGAATGTCTGTGTTGGATACATTATTCACACAGGAGAAATGTGAACATGGCAGCATTTAAACCCATTGAGGAATAGACTCAACTAATATACATTTCAGAGAAAACAGTCAGTGAGTGTGTTAATTTAGACCAAATCTTGGCTTTTTAGAGGTCTCCCTATAATTTTATGAAAAATTGTCAAATGTCACAGTTGTGACGCAAGGCATTTATTCCTTCTATGCGCAGAACACATTCTATTTTTAAACTAAACAGCCACGTCTAATCAGATATTAATATAAGCATGATATGAAATATCAATTTACAAAAACCGTAATCATGGATTGTTTTAGTTATAACCAGGAGATCTTTAACACTTGTGTTACTTTATATAAAGTGATTTCCCTTCTGTCAAAAACAGTTGAGCTGTCATCTTGAAAATCCCGCAAACTGAGATTGAAGATTAATTAATACCCTATACTGGAATATTTCTTTGTGAAGTTAGATTACATTTCTAGTTCAATAACTCAGTGTAAAAGCAGAATTCTAAGTTTGCAGACTTTCTCTGCTAAATCACAAAACAGTGAAGGGCTTTCTTCCACTTCCAGCTCCTGAAATGAATAACAATAATAATAAGCCTTACATTTGATGTAGTGCCTTTTATATCTGGAGAAATCTCTGAGTCAGGGTTCAAGCCCCACATCATATTGAGCTCTCATAATATAAACTGACACTGCAGTGCTAGGTGAAGGTGCTGCCCTTCAGAGGAGAAGTTAAACCAACGTTCTATCTGCCTGTTCAGGTGGACATATAATTTGGCACTATTCGAAAAGAGAAGGATGTTCTCCCGGAGTCCTGGCCAACAATCCCCCAAATAAAATTGATCATTCACCTCAGGACTCTTTGGGGGATATTGCTGTGTGCAAATGGGTTGCCACATTTGACAACAAAATACATACTTACTACACTTCACAATATATCCTGTGAAGTGCTTTGAGAAGGGCCCACAAAATATTCAGTCAATTCACTTTGTAGTATATTCTGTGAAGCTCTTTGAGATGTCTTGAACACGTGATAAGGCACTATATCAAATGCAAGGTTTATTATTATTATATCCTCCCAACCTGAAAGACATTTTATCAAATGCAAGGATTATTATTTTATTATTATTTTATTTGACCAAATTCAGATTTCATTTAAAACACTACACTTTTAATTGAGCAGCGTTTATATCAAAGCATTTCCTGCTGCACAAAGTCCCCAGTCCTGTACCAACCACTGGGAAATGCCAGGAGAAGAATAATTAACTCAGTTAATGTTACCCTTGGCAATAATCAAACAGATTTGCATTTCATTAAGATTTTGTAATATACAAAATGCTCAATCCAACATTTAATTGTTACCCTAGATGTGTATGGAAATGAATGTGTTGTGCAAATGGACAAAGAGCAAGACTCCACCTGTCACTGAGTATATCACTGTAACAGTAACAAAATATTGCATCTTCCCAGATGAACCAAAAGATTTTTGATCTGCAAAATTTGAAATTAGCGGCTCACATACCGTCTGTTGCAGGCATACGTCTGAATGTACGTTTTAGATTAGATTACTACTTTGTGTATTGAAAACTAGAGAACATCAAAGAACTTGGACAGGTCGCAGAACCATTTTTAATCTCCATCTCTTTTCCTTCTTTACCTTATACACTCTACTGTAGTTGGATTTGTAAAATCCTAGATGAATGGATTGTAAACGTCTAACAAATTACTTGCAACAGATGAACATACAAATGCTATAACAGTACAAATCTAATTTGTGGAATTTTTCAGGAGGTTATTTAATAAACAATCCGAGTTACACAAATAGTGTTTCCTTTCGGGAACTGGAAGTAAATTAAACCATTTGCTGAAACTTCACTCCAATGCAATCAACTTCCAGAGTGGAGTTCTTGCAGGTCGATGGAATTTCTTACAATTCAATGGGAATTCTCATGGAATTAGACCACAGTACATCGAACTCCATCAATTTACCAGTTTGTAATAAAGGATTTTTGCGCCGTTAAAACATAATATTCACTAGCACTGCATAATCATTGATAGTCGCAAAACATTCTTGAGCCATTTGAAGAAGTTAAACCTAAATTAGGCCACTTTTAGCCTTTGGAATTGTGAACAAACAATTTTTTTTCAAAGCTGCATTTGCCAGGGCTCTGGGCGTGCACCACCATGTACATGAACAGGATTCTGCGAACCAGCTGCAAAGTGACATTAGTGTTTTTGAAGAGTCTGTCATGTGATTTCAAATCATGCCTGGAGGAAACCAAAATATAAAAAAAACTGAGTAAACATTTGACTAGCCATAGATTAACTACAAACCACAGAAAGTCAGTCAGCTCCTTTGGTGGAAGACAACTCAAAACGGAGCATCCAAAAGGTTTACAACCAACCCTAGGGTGAAAGCCTTTGACATTCGCAACAAACAACCGTATTTAATTTGAGCTCAGTGGGCTTTAGTTTGGCATTAACCTTTGGTACATTTCCAGCCCCATGATAGAGTGGGCTATACCACCCAAGTCAACACCAATAAGGTTTGCTAATGTAAAGCCGAAAACAGGTTAAATTCAGGTTGTTTGGGGAAAACTGCAAAATTGTGGAAAAATAACAAAATCGTGGGTTCTCGCTGTGTTGCAAATTGTCTCATATTTATCTATACATTTGGCAAACAATTTGATCTTATAGGCTGTAGATCAACTGCAAGGATTATTATTAATCAAACCCCTTCTGCAAACATGTTACAAGCATTACAAAGAAGACAATCCAGTACCTTAGTGTTCTGTAACTGAGCAAGGCTTGTACACGCATTGGCCAGAAGAAAGTCTCCACTCAGGACAGCCATTTTATTACCAAACTGCATATCCTTCAGTGACCCGTGAGATGATGTCAGCTCCATAATATTCACTATCCCACGATGCACGAGAAAGGCCGTGTGGATCAGTTCTGTGATCTCTGCCAGATTTCGCTGACTGAAAAAAAGACAGGATGAATTACTTTTCCTTCAAGTTTCCAAACCAGTAATTCCTTGTCTGTCCCGACTCAGATTTAAACAGGCATCATTACTCTTCTAGCAACTTTTAGTTAGGATCAGTGTGTGGAACAGATAAGGAACTGGGCTTTTTGGACAGCTGGGAGTTTATACTCTGGATGACACAAAGAAAGTATGTAGATTCTACATCTGATTCTGCTCAAATGTTTGCAAATTTCTTTCTTCAGGTTTATGTTTAAAAGGGGAAAATCTCTTCCCCCCCACCCCACCAAATAATTAACAACACAAACCATGTTGGATGACCTCAGATGAATCACATCACCATGTCCACAATGAAAACAATATAAATATATTGCTCAATTGCTTCTATTTTAAATGATTTTTTTGCTAACTATTTTGTCAACCTTTTCCTGAAAGTGTAGCCCAACACTTAGGTTATATAGGCTATAGGCTATACACTTTGGTACCTCTCCTAAATGACCATTCTTGTGAAATGCTCTGAGAGGGCACTATATAATTGCAAGTTGTTGTTGTAACATAAGCTCCGAAATATTCACATCCTTCCTTCGGATGAGATATTACATTGAGGCCTCGTCTGCCTGTTCAGATGGATATTAAAGATCCCATGGCACTATTTGAAAAGAGAAGTGAGTTTCTCCTGGCATCCGGGGCAACAATCCCCCAAATAAAATTGGTTACTCACTCCATGGCTCCAGATAGCCATGACTGTTTGTGGGACATTGCTGTTCGCAAATTGGCTGCAGCATTCTAGCAAAAATATACAGTCACACCAACATACAGCATACCCTGTGAAGCACTCTTAAGACATCTCAACAACATGATAATATGTTATATCAAATGCAAGGATTATATTACACTACAAAATATAATACAAAATTACATTTGTAAAGTGCCTTTCACGTTGGGAGGACGTCCCAAGATACTGAGCAGTCATCGATTAGAACCTGAGCAGAATGGGGGGTTGAGATCAGGGCGGGTGGAGGATGGGGTGAGGAGGGTGGCCGAAGGCACGGTTAAAGAGGAGGGTCTTGAGGCGTGCCTTGAAGGAGGCAAGGAAGAGAGCGAGACAAAGGGAATGTGGGATGGAGATACTATTGTAGGAATGTGGGATGAAATCATATTATGACACTAGTAAGTGAGTGTTGGCTATTTGACCATGGAGAGAATCGCAGCCATGTCCTGCGCTCATCAATATCCACAACCAAGCATTTTCCGGATGGGTACCACTCTACAATCAGGGACAGAAACCTGGCCTATTTTTCTTTCTGTAGCTCAGTGGAACTAAAGACCATTACAAACAATTAGCATCAATTTTGCCCTGAACAAGAACAACAATAACAACAAGATTCCATTTATAGAGCGCCTTTCACGTCGGGAGGACGTCCCAAGGCGCTGTACAGTTGGGTCAGGACCCGAGCAGGGGGAAATGGTCAGGGTGAGGGGAGGGAAGGGAGGGAACGAGGAGGGGGTAGAGAGTCGAGAGGGGAGCTGAAGGCACGGTCAAAGAGAAAGGTCTTGAGACCGGCCTTGAAGGAGGAAAGGGAGGAGGCAAGGCGAAGGCACAACAAGATCAGTCAACTCCAAACCTGCAACTTCCTGGGGTCTTTATTGCTAAGGATTCACTTTAAAATCTTCAGGAATAATATTCACCATCTCCATCAGAAGAGAAGGACAATTTCAGAAAATCACAAAACCTAAATGCACATATCCTCTAGTACACCACAAATCCATTGGGTATGATGAGTCACACTGGAGAAAACAATTTGAAAGGGATTCAAAAGATAATATCACCATAGAACTAAAATAATTTCTGATTTCATTATATTTACTCACATAACTCAACAGGATATGAAACTTTTCAGGACTGAGAACAGAAGTAAAACTAAACTGTTGAGTAGTCATGCAAGGTGAGTAGCAATAATTCATACCTACTCAGTACTGTACACAATTAAGTGGGTATTTGCCTACAAATACGCAGGCACTACACCTCACAGTAAAATCCTGCAAAGGGCTTTGAGATATCTTCCTGTCATGAAAGGTGCTATATCAAATGTAAGGATTACTATTTGATTATTATTTATTACTTTCTTCCAAATGCAAAAGTTCACTGTTATGCAGGGTAAAAATAGGGAGTGAGGGATGGTGACCATAGGCACAGTGGAAGAAGGCGTGATCTCAATAACTTCGTAATGAATTACTAATAACTTCAGGTGTGATCTTGTGATGAATCACATTGGCCTATTGTGCGTTTCATGTGCAAATGTTGATTGTGTCACTGTGATTCCAACTGTGGGAAGGCTGTGACACGATGCGTGGTGAAAAACTTAAAGCACTGTTGTGCAACCTTTTTGTTTTCCGGCCCAAGACCGTATATATACAGTATAACATATATGTGGATTGATTGCTTTGGATTGCAGGAATGGGCTTCGGTCGAGTAGGAATTAAGAGTCTAAGTAAAATAAATACAAAAAGCGAGGGATGATATGTGATCCCTAAAATAGATAGAAAAAGCGAGGTGAAGTGATATATTAAGCCTGGAGCCTGGACATTTTTGGCGGGAAAAAGCCAAAAGAGGGAGGGACTAAGGGGTTATAAATTAGGTGGATTGGAAGGGATTAAGGTTGCTGATTGTTTTGGATCACTTCCAACTGCTAACGTGGAGATTAAGGTTCCTGACTGGGGGTGTAAGTCCCAGGCAAGATTGTTTTTTTTAATTATTATTTTGGGAATTGCTGCGTCTTGATTAGAATAGTTATTAGATAGAAATGTTACTGTTGAATGTTGCGACAGTTTATTCATGTTACCACGATTCAGGTAAGCCAGGGAAAGGGCATTTTAATAAAATCTACTTTTGAATTTCTCTAAAGTCTGCTCAAGTTCTGATAGAGATAAAGGAGGGAATAAGTAGTACTGGCGTTATGACAATGAACCCACCTGAAGTGCACAACACTGACCTGGGGACTTAATTGATGTAAAATGAATCAATTGAGGTGACATGCCTTCTATTGCCATCACATTGCTCTGCTCCGCATTGCCCACCTCCGTCCGTACCTCACAACAAAAGCAACCAAAACCCTCGTCCACACCTTCGTCACTTCCCGGCTGGACTATTTCAATGCCCTCCTTGCTGGTCTCCCCAGCTCCACAATACACAAAATTCAACTAATTCAGACTCCGCCACCCAGATTTTCACCCACACAAAACTCTGTACCCCCATCACACCAGTCCTTGCCAAGCTCCACTGGCTCCCAATTACTGAACAAGACGATTTCAAGATCCTCTCACTCGTTTTCAAATCCCTTCACGCCCTCACACCTCCCTATATATCCAATTTTGCTTACTCCTACTACTCCTACCCCGAAATCCCAATTACAAATCTTGCCTAAAGACCTTCCTTTTTAATCGTGCTTACAGTCACTTCCTCCTCGTTCTCCCCCTGGCTCAGCATCAGGCTATGCCACTGTCAAGTGCTCCGGGACACTGCCCCACAGAATGCAAATTTATTTATTGAAGTTAGTTAATGGAAAAATGTAATGAGCCATATTTAACAGGGGTCATGCCTTAATTACGCAGCAAGCCTGCAACAGATTTATGGAGAATTCTATCGGAAACCAGGCCCAAATCCTGTAATCTGAAGTTAACTCCACCAAAAATAAACACAGCAGTGAAACAATCAGACTGCATTATCAATGGTCACATTCTGCTGTATTCACAGTGCAGTCTTATAATGCGGATAAAGACAAAAAATGAAGGACTACATTCAGTCTTCAAAGTATTGACAAGACAGTAACACAGAAGAAGAGATCAAGCAACTACCAAAGAAGTCCAACTCTATTAGTAGTTTCTGCTGACCAAAGTGTCATACGTGCACAGCTCCAGCCATTAAATCGTACATCTCCGACAGAATTGATCTGCAGACATGGGATTCCTCCCTCTCAGTCTTCCTTTTGGACTTCAGGCTATTAAAATCCACAACTGCATTACTTCTAGATTATTTCATCTCTCCCTACTCTTCTTGATAATAAAATAAAAATCCTTGTATTTATTTGATATAGTATCTTATTACATCGTAAACATGTTTCAAAAACATATCACAGGATTTACTGTCAAGTGTTCTGACAGTATTTTTGTAGGCAATGTTCTGCATTGTTGGTAGTGCCGTTCAGGATGATAGGCTTGCTCCTTCACTTGGATTTCTCATTAAAACAGTAACTAACGGAATGGGTAAAGTAGAAAGTGATGAAAAATGTACTACTCTCTGTCAGGGGAGTCAGCAACGAATGAAGTTCCACAGAGGCTTGTGTTGAGTTCTCTGCTCTTTACGCTGATCATGAACAGTTAATGATAATATCTGCACTCAATAAATATTGTTAACATGTTGAAGTGTACCAAAATGCAATAACAGACTGAGTTACTCTGCTCTGAACTGACTGTTATGATGGCATACACAGCAGCTAATCTGCACCAGCAAAATTCCTCAAAATTTGAGCAATGAGATAAAAAGTGAATGAAGGATAATTTTAACCCGGATGTAAAAGGGTTAGGCTAGCCATGAGTGTCCAAGGCACTCAGTATGGATTCTGAACGTTGTTTCAAATAATTCAATAATTTGATGGTGTGAGGGACAATTCTTTTTTGTAGAGAGCAGCAGGAAGCTTTAGTTCCTGATGTGTTACAGCAGCCAAGTTTCAGAACCCCGCAGCTCGAAATAACCAACAGTTTAGTTATGGGAATTAAATGTAGCACTTGCAATTATCCTCGTATCAACTTAAAGGTTAGAACTTTCTTTTCATAAAGCATTTAAAATTTATAACCGAGTATTCAGCTCCACAACCCAGGACATCATTTCAGCCTTGTTCGAAAACAGAAAACTTCCTTCTTCTGAACACAAGACGACAAATTGGTTTAATAAAACAAATTGTCATGGCAGCTTAAAAAAATGCTAAGCCATAGTAAATAGGGCTCAGAGTTTCTTTTTTTAGGAATAAAATTTCTCTGAAGGTATTATTAATTATATGGGGAGCTAAGGAGGTAAAGGATAAACTGGCCCAATCCCCAGACACAACATCTACATGTGCCATATCTCCTTAGGTGGTGAAAAGGGACTTCAGAGTACAGGAGTTCTATTTGTTTTATACTTTGATTACACTCACACTTATCCTGCAGAGTATCACTATAAAGTATATCATGTAAAAAAGGGCTCATTAAGAGTGTTCACAATCAATTATACTTGAACTACATAATTCTCTACTTAACCATCACACAGGTTATCCAATGTTTCATGATCAGGCACGGGGAAGGAGGAAACGGTAATGGAGTCAATGTAGTCAGAGGGTCAGCTACTTCCAAAGTAAACAAAGACTTAACAGAAAAACTCTGCATGAAGTGCATGACGTGACTGGTGAATGTGGACTGGAAGAAATCAGTCAATTCCTGTGACAATTAATACTCTCTGGAGGACTTTGCAGAAAATTAACAAATTGCTTGAAACAACTTGAAATTGCAATGGCACATGGCACCTAATATTTAGTAACTGAATTCTACTCAAACCTGGCAGTATTTAGACCCTGAATTGTACAGTTCATTGATCCAAGAATAATATACTATTTAGACCACATCTATACTAATTGGCAGCAACACACTGATGGACATTAGGTACCATTGGCTGGTTTGCTGTGAACTGTAACTCTTTCAATAGCACAGTATTATTTTCCAAAATATAAAACATGCTGGACAGTTCTAAACATTTCTTTACTCTTTATAACCCCAAGAATTATTCCTTTGTTGTGCTTACTCTTTGGCTCTCGTCAACGCCTAAAATCTCACGGTTCTCATCTCCTCCACCTACCCAACCTCCCCCTAAAACTCTCCGAACCCGTAAGCAACCTAGGCATCAGGTTCGACCCCCAATTATCCTTCCTCCCCCACATCCAGTCCCTCAACAGCACCGCTTTCTTCCACCTCCAACGCATTGCCCGTCTCTGCCAATACCTCTCTCCGAAATCCTGGTCCATGCCTTTGTCACCTCTCAGCTGGACTATTCAAACGCCCTTCCCTCCACTACCATCCATAAAATCCAGATTATTCAAAACTCTGCCACCCGCATTCTTATCCGCACCAAACTCCGCTCCCTGATTACCTCAGTCCTTGCCAGACTGCACTGGCTGCCTGTCCCAGAGAGGATCGACTTCAAGATCCTCACCCTTATCTTCAAATCCCTCCACTTCTCTGCAGCCCCCTACCTCTCTGACCTCCTCTCTCCTCAAAACAGTGCCCATTGCCTTTTTTCCGCCCCAGGTCTGGCCTCCTCCTTGTCCCCCAAGTCCTCCACTCCACCTCTGGCGGCCGTGCCTTCTGCCACTATGCCCCAAGGCTCTGGAACTCCCTTCCTCACTCCCTTTGCCTCGCCCCCACTCTTCCTATTTTCAGGTCTCTGCTGAAGACCTTTCTTTTTGACCGCGCCTTTGGTTACCTTCCACCCCCTCCCCTTGGCTTGGCCCGGGATCCGTTACTGTGAAGCGCTCTGAGATGCTGTCTGGCATGGAGGGCACTATATAAATCCAAGTTGCTGTTGTTGCTTTCAAATTTGGAAGTGCTTTCAGATTTGGATATGACCCGGTCTTAGCTTCCCAATGATAGAAGTCTTGTGAAGATTAACTACTGATGATGCTGTTTTCAGTCGGAGGACTGTCACTATTCTCCCTAGCCAATGCTTCAAAGGGAGGTGTAGAAGCCAACCAAAGAGACCTACAACTGATGGTACTGTATTCAGCATGGACACATTGGGGTTATTACCCAAGGGCACTGTATTTGCTTTCACATTAAACAAATCTTGATTATTTGGATCTCAGACAGTGAGAGTTTTCTCAGACAGTGAGAGTTTACTACAGCAGTAAGGAGTTTTCTTCAATCTGTCAGTCCCACTAGGACTTTCTTATAGATATGAATATATATATTATATATATATATATATATATATATATATATATAAATGACAACATTGGGCATGATTTTCTATTGACAATGGCTCAACAAGCTGGTCTGATTGATTCAAGCTTTTCCAGTTGTGCAAGAATGGAAACAGATCACAGTGTAGAAAAGTCTATCCCATTCTTCAGTTGTAAGCACAAGAGGATTCGGGTCAAACTCTGCCCACACAAATAATAAAATGTCATCCATATTAAGATATCACAGTAGAGATTTAAAGTTTAAAAAACAACCTAACCCTACCATCTCCATCAACCTCTCAAAAAAATGAGTAGGTTTAAAAAGTTGGCTAATCCCAAAATATCGTTCATTCATACTAAAGACCCAAAGCATAGCACCATCTAGTGAATGTACAAACAAGATTTGCATTCAATTGAGTGGATAGAGATTTTTTTCCACAGCAAAGGCAATTTGGGCCAAGAACCGAAACTGTGAAGCATGGCAACAGATGGCTTTGTACATGATTCAAAGGTCAGGAGTGCCTCCATTGTAGTAGCTGTTTTACAGAGAAGGTAGCAGCAGGATGCAGAAGGATGTAGACAGCACTAGAGAAGAGAAAATTCATCAGAGGTTTACTTGGCTAAGGCACAATCTGGCTCTGTAGCTATTCCACTTTAGTCTTTGGAAATTTGTTGCCAGTTATCCAAAGACATTCTAATTTAATTAACTCGGAAGCTGTTATTTTAATAAAAGTTGGAGATTCTTTTGGTAAAATATTTTCTTCAAAGTGATATCATATAATCTAAACAGCAGGGGGAAAAATGTCTTTAGTCACAGGAATTTGAACTTTTTTTTAAATTAAAAGCTAAATTGATACCGCTGCTGCCTTACAAATGTTTATTATCAGATCAGTTTAATATAACTGACCCCCAAAAAAACATTTAGCCAAAATCTGCAGAATGTGAAAAATGTCAGTAGTCTGACGTTACAGTATGGTCTAACTTTTAATATCCTAGCCTTCATTTAATTTTCCATCAAGTCTCCTGACTTTCATCTTCACCTGGAAGTGAGGGACACAATTTTGACGAACGTTCCCTCAGCTCCAAGCACCAACCTCAAAAAGAGCACCTCAACTACAACAGTAGCGATTCTGTTTCCCACCTACACGAGCCATCCTTTAAGTGGTCCGATCAAGACTTGCAGCAATTCACGCTGAATTTATACCCTCAAAGAACTGGGTCAAGACTTTTCAAATTAATTTCTCTTAGGATTCTTACAATCTGGATGGTTGAATTTCATTCCATCAGGTTGGATGGAAAGCAGGAGTCGCAGTCTTCAATCCTCAACTCTGCTCTGCGCTCACATAGGATAAAGTCTCAATGTGCTTCACAATACAATATAGTTTACATTTATCTAGCCGGAGTTGGAGGACCAAAGAAACTCATAGTGCTGGCTGGGTACCAAGCTGGGGGTGGGAGTGAGGAGGGGAAAGATGACCAAAAGCCATGCTTGGAGTCCTACCGTCTGTTCTTTCAAGGTGTGACTTACCTTAAAAGAGCAGAGGGTAGGACACCAAGCACGGCAGAATTACATTATTTGCAATTCCCTTACTTCCATTTATTGCAACAAATGTAATCTTTTAGAATTGCCCTTCCATCTGTGTACTGAACTATTAATTAGAGAACAACAACTTGCGTTTATATAGCATGGCCTCCATTGTTATGAGGCATTGTGACAATTTATGATGCATCTTTGAACTATTTTCTCCTCATTTTTGTGCTGAGCTTTTTTTTATTGTCAAAAAATTAATAAATCAAACTAGTGAAAAAATATACAGCGTTGTATTCTGAATACCATCGCGTTCCGGAAGAGGAATACGGGATAAATATTTTCAATGAGAAACCAATGGACACCAACAACCTTTTAGGCTTCAACTGTATTTAAGATTTGTAGAGCAATAAAACCCTTCAGTTTTTCAGTCTCCCCAAGTCATGCAGGCACCAAGGCAACTTGCTCTCAGGCCGCCACCAATACCGCTCTGAGGCAGCTGCTGACAGTTGTATTTGATCAGTCCTTGAGGAGCTATTCAAGATCTGACAATGTATCAAAAACAAATGTCAGAACCTTTACTGATTTTACTTGACAGATTTTCTTATTCTTTTGAAAGATTAACAAATGCATAAAAGCTCTGACTTTATTTAGACAAGAATACTTCTTGTGTATAGATGTTTTGTAAAAAAAGTTTAAGTTATTATCCCTGCATTGTGTTAAACTGGCAAAACACAGATTCACACCCTGGGATGATCACACACATAAAATAAAGTGACAAAGTTCATCCAGACAGCTTTCACAGTAGCACTGGTGAAGTTCCTGGGAGTACATAGGCTGAGATGGTACCTGGCATGACAGAATCCAAACAAGGAAAGGGGAGGGTGGAAAGTAACTTAGAAAAAGAGTTAATCTCAAGAAAAAGAATACTTCTAATAACACTTTGCACTAAACAGTGACAATTACACAAAGTTGACTGAAGCATACCTGGAGTAAATTCCACTGACCAGGTCTCCTTCCAGTGGAGGCTCTGCTGTTTTGCTGGGACCAGCCGCTTTTGACATTAATAAGACAACCAGACCTCGCATCTGTAGATTGTTCCTGGTGTCATTCACAAAACCCCTGGATGAATCACACATAAAATGTTAATTGCACTTAACGTCTGAATATCTGGGTATATTTTTAAAATATCTGTTCTGTTTATTTTATATCCAGCTCATTATTTTTCAACCCTTTTTTTAAAGTTTTTTTTACAAAATTATCACTCATTTTCAGTTCAATCAATACTGTACTTACTGTTATCAATAAAGCAAAGATATGAAGGTAATTTGCAAATGGTGACACAGACCATGACTTTCCTGCCCATGGATCAAGTTCAAGATACTCGTTCTCACATTTAAACTCCCCTATTTCCTTGCCCCACCCTACCTCTGCAACCTCCTTCACCCATACCAACTGACTGTTCTCTTCACTCAGCTCATTGTTCCCTTCACTCCAAGCCTCTGCTCTCTCCGCCCCACCATAGGCAGGCAGGCAGGCTTTCAACTACTTGGCTCCTGTTCTCTGGAACTTCACTCCCATTTTCCTTGTTGAATCATTGTTGAGCGCAAATTGGCTACCGTGTTTGCCTACAAATTCACACTCATTACATTTTACAGTAATATTCTGTGAAGAACTTTGAGACATCTCAACAATGTGATAAGGCGCTATAATGCAAATGCAAGGATTATTTTTAAACCAGGCAAGCAAATAAGCAGTTTCCTGTGAAGAAGAGAAAGAACAAAATAACTAGGAGGCTGGCATTGATACAAATCAACAGCTAGGTGGAGAATGAATGGTAGCATCAGAGTTAAAGTCTGCTATCTGCTCGCACTCTTAATGATGGTGCATGGATTTAAATGATTGGGAAGGGGAGGCGAAGGCAATTTATGAAAATGGGGAGGGGCCAAAGAGCAAAGAAGAGCAGTTTAAATGCAAGTGTATTCAGCACGCTTTCAGACTAAGCTATGTTACACTGAGAAATCAGTATCAACAGTGTGATCCACCTCGGTTTGATGAAGGGTGCAATGTTTGAAAACATACAACTATTATAGCTGATCCATAAACATGACCAGATCATGAACTGTAAAATTGGAATGGAGAAAGGAACATTATCATTTTCCTCATGGCAACTAAAACAGTTCAAGAAACAAAACTACAAACTTTCAGCCATTTTACCCCCACTCTCTAGAACTCCATCCTGGGGTCCCTCCAACTCGCCCACAAATATACAGTCAATTCATTTTACAGTCCAATCTGTGAAGCGCTTTGAGACGTCTCGAAGACATGAAAAGCGCTATATCAAATGCAAGGATTATTATTATTATAACTCAAACCCCTACCTTCCTCCCTCTCTCCTTTCAAAGCCACCTCAATACCTACCTTTCTGTATTCACCCTATCAACCCATATTTCCCCTTCCCACGTTCCTACACCACCCCCGCTCAGGTGCCCAGACAGCAACGTAAAGCATTTTTGAACAATCTACTGGCATGAAAGACACTCTGTAAATAACATTCTATTAATCAGATTCATTATCCCCCAACCAAAAAANGTTTAAAACTAAACCGCTATAACAAAACACACGTCATAGGTCATTAGTGAAAACCATCCACGTTGCACTGTATTTATAACCAGATCAGAGGGGAACGACAAAGAGCTAGTGTTTCCCAGGGTGCAGCAGGTGCCCACCAATAAAGAATGAAGAGGTTGCTCTAAAATGAAATGATTCTCCCAAAGGGAGAATTAAATCAGATGAGTGGACAGCCCTTTATGGTTTGTGCATCTGCTGGCTCCAAACATAGCTTCTGGACCCATTAGAGCTGTAAATGTTTTGCAGCTTTCCACACTGCCCTAAAGAGGTTTTCATGTGAATAGAAGTGCAGTTATCACACTTAATAAGATATGAATATTCACCATGCTTCTAATTCAATATATCTTTAACTGTTGCTCAGGCCTGGTATGCATCTGCAGCCAGATCAAATTTAAAAAGGTATACAAATCCAATATAAAATCCTCGCAAAATAAATTGCACTTAAGAGCAGCAATATGGTAAAGCAAAAGACGAGTGCAAAGATCAGAGATCATTAATAATATGGACACATATATGATCATACCTAAACTGCTTACTGCTACAATAAACCTACACAACATATTGGTTTACAAAGGGCTATTGAGAACTTTTTTTAAATGAAAGTTGGTGCAGTCATTAATGCTCGCAATTCCACTTTGTGGTACTTTCTTTCAACAATCTGCTTTGCAGTTTTCTAACTGTCCCCAACTAAAGGCATCTGACTCTGTTTTACTTCTACTGCTGTATGGCTTCACCATGATTGCTAGTAGGCCATTCAACTGTGGGGCATCACATCGGAGTCCAATCCTGAACTGATCTGATGTGTATAGTGACCAGCAATGCGATTTCTGGCTAATTTACCTGTCCAAAGCTAAAGGGTTATTGAGGTCAACTGGTACCCAGCAGCTGCTGTGGCTGATCAAGGTAACTCAGCCCAGATTGTGATTCAAACGGTTCTTCTGGTCAGTATAGCTCCAGTGCCTCAATCAATTTAGTACAATTTGTTGGAGTATTTCTGGAGTCAACTAAAACAGATTCTATTTTGTATTTGTTTTGGGAATGTTACAGACTAAGATATTGTTACACTGCAGAAGGCATATAAGTGACACACAGACAGAGCTGACCATTCATTAATTCAAAAATTGCTATTAATGTTTTTGTATAGCAAGATACGGACTTTCCATTTGCCCAACAGGCTTCCCAAAAGGCACTGTCACAACATCTTTGCACTGTATTTAATGCAATAGCTTACGAATATAAAATCTAGGTAATACATTTTCTGAGTGGCTAATTTTATAAGTGATGATGAAGAAAATGTCTCTGGCTGGTCACTGTATTATATTCTGTCCCCATTCCCAGGAGCTCCTCCTAGTTGTCCTCTTCCTCCCCACTTTTAAAGCTCACCTTAAGATTTGCCACTTTGAGAAATGTTCTCCTGATTTGAAAGGTGCTTGTGTAAATGTAAATTGTAAATACTAACAGCAACATGTTGAGGTCATCTGTGAATGTCAATCAGCTGGACAGCAATGTCCATGCATCCTGTTCATTGGGGGAAAAAAAACCCAAAACAATACACTGTCATAAATTAGTTGTTTATTTTTACAAATTGACTGCTAACCCAAAATATCCAGATATTTATAATGAAAATTGTTAAAAACTACCGACTTTAAAGATTCATATTCATGATAGTCGAGAGGATTGACTGAATTGGAAAACGATTATTCAGAAAGCATTCTGAATACGGTGGATGTTTGTATTGCGAACCACATTAATACAATCACAAAAGGATATCAGTGACTCTATTAATGTGCAATGAGCTAGAGTTTTTTTTAAAATGCATTGTACAGTATTGTTTTGAAACTTTGGATGAAATTTAAACCCATGTTATAGGCAGGATGGTTGTTCCACCTGAATTCTGGAGCTATTCCATACTGTTTGAGGAGACTGTCTGGAGACTTGAGTGAGAATAATGAGGGATGAGACTCCCACAGTCCCTTCGCCTCGCTTCTTCCCTTGCCTCCTTCAAGGCTGGTCTCAAGACCCTCCTCTTCGATCGTGCATTCGGTCCCACCTCCCCCATGCTCAGGTCCTGACCCCTGACTGTCCAGCATCTTGGGAAGTCCTCCCGACGTGAAAGGCGCACTATAAATGTAATTTTCTTCTTGTTGTTGTTGTTGTTGAGTGGAGGGGGAGCTCAGTGATTGCACAAGGAGGATTATTGAAAGGCTGAGACACCTCAGCTCATGGTGTGCATCTAAAAAAACGCCTGCGAATCTCTGGAACGTATCCAAGATCTAACCTAGCCTTGTGCGTGATGTTTGGGGAGAGGAAACAAATGGGAGGGTAGAGCTCTTTGAGACATTCATCCTACATGATTGTTAATAATACAATAATAATCATTGCATTGATATAGCACCTTATGTTGTCGAGACACCTCAACGCACTTCACAGGATTTTTACTGTGAAATGTAGTGATTGTGTATTTGTGGACGAATAAATTTCATTTGTAGTTTCTCGTAAGTGCAAGTTCTGGAAAGGGAGGAATATGAGGTGAGGAACTAAGAATGTATCATGTGGAGTCGGTATTGGAGGTGGAGGCACAAACAATAAATGCCACTCTGTTAGTGTAATAGCTGTACAATACGTACTGTACAGTTTTATTTTATGGTAATTAGTGCAGTGTAACATTAGCTCCTGCTCGGGTCAGTCTCGGGTGGATTGGATAATGAGCCTTGTCAACTTTCCTCTCTCTGTATCACTGTAGTTTCTGATGCCTGGTGGAACCACTTGAGTAATCAAATGAAAGACTTTGCTAAAGGGAGTTACCAATTGACCAGCCAGAGGGATACAGGACCTTTTCTTTATCATTACTCATAAAATTAGCCACAAAGAAAGTGTATCACCTAGATTTTATATTCATTAGCTATTCCTATTTAAATACAGTGCAATGAGAGTGCCTTTTGGGAAGTCTGTTGGGCAAATGTAAAGTCTGTATCTTGCTACACAAAGGTAATAATAGGTAATTTTTGAATTGATGAATGGTCAGATCTGTCCATGTGCCAGTAGTATTATATTTATATTTTCATGTAAGGGGACGACACCCCAAGGAGCTTAACAGTCCCGGCTTGGTGACCGAGGTGGGGGATCAAAGTCGAAAGGCTAAATGCTCGCTCCCAACAATCAAACAGGCTGTAACATGCTTCAGGACATGTTTGTGACACCCGAGTATGTTACTTTGCACCAGAATCACTTGCAATTGTTGTTCGTGATTTGTCAGAGTAGGACTTGCTTGGAGTTGTGCTGTGAAAAAAAATTGTAGTGCTCTCTGTCTATGTTTAACAAGGGCAGATAGTGCAAATTCGTGGCCACGAAACAAACCTTGAAAAATGCCTGTTTTTACTTACCTTTTGAATTTTTTTAAAAATACTTTGATGGTCTTTAACAACGAAGCCTTTGGAAATTATAGTTTAGAGCGAGGAGCATTTTGTAGTTTCTCTATGACAGTAATGAGGTATCTATAAATCAAATGCATAACATGAGACATCAGTGTTTAAAAGCAACAGAAGGAAACACTTGTTCAGATAGAGTTGAGTGAATTTCAGAACACACCTTTCTCTACAACTATGATAACCCAGTGCCAGTAGGCAATAGAAAATCACAGCATTATACAGTACCCATTTTGCTTGTAAAATGGGAATGTATCAATTATCTTCTTACCAAGTAGTATTCGATAATGATTCATGAAACAACATTAACACATGCATGGATAAGGACCAGAGTGTAAAATTAATCCATAAAAAAATCCACAGTAGCCTGAATTACACAAGAGCGCATTCTGCTTAAGTAGCGATATTATGTAAATTTAATAACCAAAATTATGATGTGGAACCCTTGAGAAAATTCAGACGTGAATCAGTGGAATCATTAAGTACAGAGACATGAGAATTTCACCGCCTACTCCAGTTCAGGCGACTTGATGTATGTTGTAATTACTTAGCTGGCATCATGGTATTTCACAAATGCTTGTTTGAGTGAAAAGGTTTATAATGGTAAAACTTTTGGTAGAACAACATTAGTAGTTATTTATTGTTTAAATAAATAGGTTTAGAAGTGGCAGCCATCATACGATATATGAGCCTCATCTACTGCAGTTATTTTGTACCACGGTCATTTTGCACTTTGGGACTAAGCAAACACACAGTCTTCTGACATGCAAAACCCTGATCAACCTTAGCAGAATTGGCACACTAAAGATTCTCTAGCAGAATGAATCGTCTGTAGCAATCTGCAAGAATCATTGACTTAGATGGACAATTCACATTAGGGAGAGGTATCATTACAAAAGAAAAGAACAGTCATCCTAAATCAGATCAGGCTACAAGATCCTCACAGCTCTGTCCATCTATTGTCACTTACTCATCTGAAAGCCACCACAGCTGTACAAGAGAAAGATTAGACACATCATTGGTGCCAGTTGAAACATTCACCCAGCCATCTTGCAAAGTATTTCCTACACAAAAATCTTAAGCCTGCAATTCCATCAGAAGCTTGCCAAAAGATAATAAAGAAGCTTCCCTCATAGCCATAAGGCATACAGGCCAGAATGATGAAAGTTCAAGGCCAATTTATGCTAAGTTGGCTAATTTCCACCAGGGCAGCTTTTGGGATGCTACAAGGTTTCAGCATTCCCCGAGCTATGATGAAAACAGTCAGTTTTCCTGCCCCTAGTCATCCAATGTGTTCTCTCACAAAGCACAGTCAAGACACTTTACAGCATATCCTGTGCACTGGACTCAATTTTCCATGCTACTTTCCCATCTTATCCACTTGGCACACATGCTCTGAGAGTGACCAATTTTACTTGGAGAAATGTTGGCCAGGAGACTGCGAGCATCTCCCTCCTCTTTTCAAACAGTGCTAATGGCATCTTCAACATCCACTGAAGAGTCAGACGGGGCCATAGTTTAACATCTGATCCGAAGGCCACCAGCACTAGAATGGAGTCTCAGCTTAGAATGTATGTATTCAAGTGCCAAACATAGGGTGTGAACCCACAAACCTTTACTCTGAAGCAAGTGCTACAAGCTAAAATAGGCTGCTTCACAAATTTCGGTAAATTTGAGTTACATTTCTCAGAGCTGAGGTTAATGGTTAACCTGATTAAGGCCTTCAAAATAATAAAGATAAATGATTGGCTTCTCTCTAGGATTCCAAAATAAGGTGCCATAATGTTAAGAGCAGAGCTAGCCAGTTAAAAGTAAATTCAGAAAACATTTCTTCGCACAAAGGATTATGAAAATGAGCAACACACTGCCCAGTGGGTGTAAACCCAGAATAGATTTGAAGTGCTTAAGAGGAAGATAGATAGGCACTTAAGAAGCAAGGGTAGAATACCACAGAGCAGTTCTGGGGGAATGCTGCATTGTCAGAGGTATCATCCTTCAGATGACACATAAAACTGGTACCCAGTCTGCCTGTTCTGGTGGATATTGAGATTCCCATGGCATTATTCAAAAAGAGAAAGGAGCTTCTCCTGGTATCCTGGAGGCGAAGAACAACCCCAGGCTATTGTTTTCTACCACATCCCAACTCCTCCGTTCCCCACGCCACCACGCGCAGGTCATCTCCTCCAACCTTCACTGCGAGGAGATACTGGATTTCCTTGAATCCAAAATCAAGGAAATCCGTTCCGCGGTCACTCCCCCTCCAACTTCCACCCAACCCCCACCCCTCCCTCCCACACTCCGACTCCTACCCATCCTTCCCTACACACCTTCGTACCCGTTTCCCCACCTTCTGTCACCAAACTCATCCTGTCCCTGAAACACACCACCTGCTCCCTTGACCCCATCCCCACTCCACTCCTTATCTCTCAGCTCCACCTCCTTGCCCCACATATCACAGACATCGTCAACCTGTCCCTCTCCTCTGGCTCTGTTCCCATTCCCTTAAAAACTGCCATCATCACTCCCACTTTAAAAAACCCTCCCTTGATGCGTCGCAGCTATCAAGCTACCGGCCCATCTCCAACCTCCCCTTCCTGTCCAAGGTCCTTGAAAGAGTTGTCGCCTCCCAGCTGCGCTCTTTCCTCTCCACCCATTCATTATTCGAACCCCTTCAGTCGGGTTTCCGTGCTGCCCATAGCACAGAAACTGCCCTGGTCAAGGTCACCAATGACATCTTGACCATCTGTGACCAGGGCTCCCTCTGCCTCCTCGTCGTATCGGCAGCATTCGATACGGTCGACCACACTATCCTCCTCCACCGCTTGTCCTCCCACCTCAACCTTCAAGGCCCTGTCCTTGAGTGGTTTAGGTCGTACCTCTCCCACCGTCTTCATTTTGTTTCCACAAACGGCTTTTCCTCCAGCCCCCGCAATGTCTCGTGCGGTGTCCCTCAGGGCTCTGTCCTCGGTCCCCTCCTCTTCACCCTCTATATGCTCCCCCTTGGTGACATCATCCGCAGACATGGGGTTAACTTCCACATGTATGCGGATGACACCCAACTCTACCTTTCCTCCTCTACCCTCAACTCCACGACCACCGATGTCCTGACAGCTGCCTGTCCGACATCGAGTCCTGGACGAGAGACAACTTTCTTCAGCTCAACGTGCGTAAAACTGAGGCCCTCCTGATTGGCTCACGTCAGCGCCTCCGCACCTCAGGCGCTGACAGCATCAGCATCCAAGGCTGCACTCTCCACCTCTCAAAGCCAGTCAGGAACCTCGGGGTTCTGTTCGACCCTGAGCTGTCCTTTCTCCCTCATATCCGCTCCACAACTGGCACCGCCTTCCATCACCTCCGGAATGTCGCCAGACTACGGCACTACCTCACCCCTCACGCTGCTGAAACTCTGGTCCACACCTTTATCACCTCAAGGCTGGACTATGGGAACTCTCTCCTCGCCGGCCTTCCCGCCACCTCCCTCCACAAGCTGCAGGTCATTCAGAACTCTGCAGCTCGTGTACTGTCCCGCACCAGGCTTCGCGACCACATCACTCCCACCCTCGCTCGCCTCCACTGGCTCCCCATCCCCCAGAGGATCGAATTCAAGATCCTCATCCTCACCTACAAGGCCATTCACGGCCTTGCTCCCTCCTACCTCTCTGACCTACTATCCCCCTACCTACCTGCCTGTACCCTCCGTTCCTCTGGCTCCGGTCTGCTCCACATCCCCCGCCCCAACCGCCCTACCATCGGTGGCCGGGCCTTCAGCCTCTCAGCCCCGAGGCTCTGGAACTCTATCCCCCAGTGCCTTCGCCGCCTCCTCCCTTTCCTCCTTCAAGGCCGGTCTCAAGACCTTTCTCTTTGACCGTGCCTTCAGCTCCCCCCTTGACTCTCTACCCCCTCCTCGCTCCCTCCCTTCCCTCCCCTCACCCTGATCATTTCCCCTCTGCTCGGGTCCTGACCCAACTGTACAGCGCCTTGGGACGTCCTCCCGACGTGAAAGGCGCTCTATAAATGGAATCTTGTTGTTGTTGTTGTTGTTGTTGTATCCTGCCCAACCATTCTGCAACTAAATTGATCATTCACCTCTTGGCTAGTGATGGGATATTGCTACGTGCAATTTGCCTATAAATACACAGTCAATACTTAACTACAATCACTATGTGAACTGGTTGGAAAATTTTCACATCAGGAGCTAAAATACATCGCTCATCATTATTATGAAATATGGAGAAAAAGCTGGGAAATAGGTTTGAATTTACAAGGATAAGGAACAGATGTGAACTAACAAATGACAGAGCAGGATTGATGGAATGATTAGCTACTAATTTCACTCTGTTCCTAAACCTCGACCTTTCATTTCCAGACCTTTAATGGACAGATTTCTGTGTGACAGACTTCTGTACTGGTGCACAGAAAAGCAATAACTAAAAGTCCACATCATAAATGAAACCTAGTTAAAGCTAAACAGATTTAATATGTCCCCCCCATTCTCAAAGGCTTTGTAAATTGCTTATGTTGGACACAAAAAGCTGTATCTTAAACTGAAGGCTAGGTTTACAGAATTTGCTTTTCTCCTCAAAAGCACTATAAAGGCCACCAAGTATTCACTTGTGTAAAATTTGCCAAACTTTACAATTTGAAAGAAATTAAAAAGGTCATAATTTATTTGAAAAAAACAGTAGTTATGTTCAAAATGAGTGCAACAAATTGGGAGGGTCATTTGGGGCTGCAGTTTCAAGACTACTTGGAATTGAACAGAAACTGTCCAATTTTATTTCACTTAAGACTGTTCAGCAGCTGTCAGAATTAAGCGACCATCATCCCATCTGTCTTGACTACATGTGAACTTGGAACACAGCGACTGAGGCAACACTAAATGCAAACTTAACAGAGAACTGCTGTTTCCAAACACCAGCACTACATTCACAAATCAAAAAAGAATACAACTGTGCAACCCCACTGGAGCCATTAAACCTGCAATATTTTCTCGAATAGGGTATACACTGTAATTCCTAAGGGAGCCATTAAAAATCAGAACTGCATTCAGTCAAATATAGCACTAACCACAAACCTCTTGGTGTAGACATTTTTTCTAGTGTCTCAGTTGTATGGATTAATACATTCTCAGTTAATCTGTCAGTAATATTTTACTGCAATTCTTGCGGAAAGTAGGCAGCTTCTACATTGCACTAAAAGTTGTGTTAGGAGTGTAAGAAAATAGAGAGACTGAAAATAGAAAGGAGTTTGCAGATTTATATTTCCCTCTAATTTTAGTTTGCTGCATTCAGCTTTTGAAACAATCACGTTTCTCTGCATTGCGAGTCCCTGATCCTAGCTACAATGCAAGGTGAAGTAATAAGGAGAAAAACTGGACAAATAAGCTCTATCTGGTATCAGAAATCTGAAATTTCACCTAGTCTTAGCCTGTAAGAAAATGTTTGCCTTACAATAGAATATGGCGCTGAATTGTGGAAAAATCTTAAACTCAGTATTAATTTGGAAGATTGTATTTCACAGTTCTTATAAAATATGATTTTTCAAATTAACACTTACTTAAGAATTTTCTACCATTCTGCGTACATAGAATTACATAGAATATACAGCACAGAAACAGGCCATTCGGGCCAACTGGTCTATGCTGATGTTTATGCTCCAAGTGAGCCTCCTCCTTGCCCTTCCTCAACTAAGCCTATCAGCATAACCTTCTATTCCTTTCTCCCTCATGTACTATCTAGCTTCCCTTAAAGTAATCTTCCACATTAAGGGAAAATGGTCTTACAAGCAAAAACTTTGCAGATTGCAGGCCTCTGATCATCCCAAGGAACACAAACTTCAGGAAATATCTTCTGACCTGGTTGTAGTCACCTCCAGCAATACCTGGTTAACTTAAAGCTAAAAGGTTCAGGAAAACGTTGTATTGGGTGGGAAACAGAGAAGGTCTGTCCTGAACAAAGGAAAATAAAACTTAAAACTAAGGGGGTGGGGAAGAAGTTAAGAGGGAAGCAGACATTAATAAAAGATTTTGCAAATACTGTATAGACCTTTCCCCCCCAGCATATTTTAATTGGTGTTAAAGAAATTCAGTCCTACAAAAAGATCTAAAGAAAAGAATAAAACCCTTGAGCATCTTTAAATGTCATACAGACAAGGACTACTATAAATCTGAATGTTAAATACACTGTAGTCTTTTTTACCTGTTTGCTGTTGATTTTCTACAGAGCAGTAAGCTATCTTGTTGTTGTTGTAAGCCGTATACATTTGAAAAACAAAGGTTTAATACAACAACTTGCATTTATGTAGAGCCTTCATGCAGGGTAGTGTCTCTGAGCGCTCAACAAATGGTACAGTTTGATGCCCAGCCAACAACAACAACAAAATTACATTTGTAAAGTGCCTTTCATGTCAGAAGGACATCCCAAGACACTGGGGGGAGATGGCGCTCCCAGTTAGGGAGGAAGGGGAGATGACCATTGGCACAGTTGAAGAGGAAAGTCTTCAGGTGTGATCTGAAGACGGCAAAGAGGCAAGGCGGAGGGATTGAGTTCCAGAAGTTCAGGGCAGAGTGGCTGAAAGCAAGGGCACTGATGGTGGAGCGCTGGTGGAACACAGGAGTCGAGGGTCGTGCAGAAGGCCAAGCCTGCCGAGCGAAGCAGGCAGGTAGAGGAGTTGCTGTAGCAGTAAGACTGCTACAAAAATAGCTTTGTAAAGTAAACTATTGAAATTATTCTATTCCTTTATCAAATTTCCACTTCCCTCTGGTCTCCCTCCCCAGCTATCCTGATCCAACGTTTTCCCTATACAGCTCTTCAGATGGACCCAAAGTGAAGCATGAAAACGACCCAACAATCACTCTGACTTTCGCACAACTGTTTATGGGGAAATGCCTGACTTCTATTTGCTGTCTTCCCGCAGCAATGAAGTTCAGATTGACAACTGAGCAAAGTGGGAGAGAACATCAAGCTTCTCTGCTGCCACTCCAATGGCACCAGCCACACCAGCCTAAAAATAAATGCAACACGTCTTCACACACAACTCCAGCCAGAAGTAAATGGTAACATGCCTTCAGATTGATATAAGCAAACATTTAAAATAAGTAAAACCATTTGGTCTTTTGTTTCTTGACTAGTTAGAACTAGCATTCTGTTTAAAAGAAAGCACTAATGAGAGCACGTTGACTTGCAAGTTTTGTTTTGAGAGAACTTTGAAACCTGAGACATTAAATGTCATTGGCATGGAACTGCTAAATGCTATCTGAATGCTTGCATGCCCCCCAATACCCTCCCTAGCAAACTGAAACATAACCTTCATTTGTTTATGGATTTTCTACTCCTGAAATTATCAGCATGGTTGTGTTTGGACTGGGATGGGATTATCATGCATTAGATGTAAGTGTTTAATTGCACTGCTTAAACACCAACAAAAGCTGCATGGCAAACAGAACATCAGTGAGTCAGTGTAGCATTCAACTCTTAGCAAATAATTCTTGTACTTGATGTAACACCCTTCACGTCAGGAGGACATCTCAAAGCGTTTCACAGGATTTACTGTAAAGTGCAGTGAATGTGTATTTGTGGCCCATTGTACAATAAAAGAAAGCTGATTAAATAATACCGAAGATACAACAGTAACTTGCCCAAATTAAAAACACATTGAGCCAGTCTTATCTGTGATGTGAAAGCTCCCACTAGAGCTATCCATCTTACTCTAATCCCAATTGTCTGCTCTTTCCCTTTCCTATCTTCATTCCCTTTTAAATTGTATATTTTGCTCGGTTTGTGAAAAAAACAATTCTGGCAATGGAGGTGGGGGGAGGAAATAATGAAGATCGTAGGTCCCCAAGCTCGTGTCCTTGTTAACACTTCAAGGATTACAGTTGCATTTTGGGGCTATTTTTCTAACAAATATCATTGATGCCAAATTTGGGAATGCAGTTTTCCCAAAAGCAAACATGATCAGGAAGTCGAGTGACATAATGTGCACCTGCATTCACACCTCTCCATGGTTCAGCATGTGGCTCCACGCTCCAACAAGCAGAGTCAAATCATGCTTCACCATTAAGCACAAGGATGAAAAGCCCCACTTTTAGACAGTCTGGTGATGGAACCTGTTGGGCATTGATTGAAATACAATCCCCTCTTCCTAACACTGATATAATAAGCATAGTTTATGGCTCTCATTACAGAGAAACAGCAGTAAAAGCCCCTCAGCAATACATTTTATAAATTGATTGGGTCCACTATATTTCTGGTTTTCAGACTACAGATCTGCAGATAATGTGAAATGTTTATATGCAGATAGCAATATTGTTAACTCTTTGGGTACTAAACCATCACAAACATCGATTGTAGTGCACAACATTTGCCGGTGCTGCGGGTGGAATATATGGAACCGTTTACAAAGCATCGGTTGCTGTAAGCCACCGCATTCTCTGAACTGAAGCTGTCTTGTTGAAATGGCTACGCTGTTGTGCTCAAAGGGTTAATCACACCAGGCTGACTGGTTTCAGACAATTAAGAATTTTTAGCCAATAGTCATGGCAACGGCAATGTCAGTTACCATGCCGACCAACACTTTGAGGAGCCCTTCACATATAGGACAGAGAGAACCTCCCATCTCAATCTCAGCAGTAATATTCGGGCATAGGGGACTGGTACAATTGATATGAAAAGAATCAGTGTAAAACACTTTTGTCAATGTTTGGTCTTATTATTCTTAGGTTCCTGAAGTGTAATTTGCCTCCGTTGTCACCTCTGAACTTCACAAGCTCCATGTGAAACTCAACCAGGTCAACCTTTTCTGTTGTTGTTTTGTTATCAAGTTCTCTGCACATCACTGATCATTCACTGGCCAGAAGGGGAGACACAAAATCCTGATCTAGACTTTCCCTCTGTGCTGTAAAGAGTAGGTTATGTGCTGAAATTGACAGGCAGAGTGTTCACACAGCTACTCTACTTGACAAAGGAGTTGTATTTTGTCAATGCGATGCTCATCATTACCTAGTCCCACCAATACTTTTTTTAAAAAGGGATCACAGAGACTTCTGAAAGAGAAAAAGAGAGGGATTAGGAAGCCAGGATTTAATCATCAAACAATTGTGGTTGAGACTGTGTGACACAGCGGGGTGAAGAATTGCCCAGACCGATGGGATGGAAGGCTGAGCCTTTCTTTGATTGCTGTAAGGTTTCTAAGTGAAATAATAAATGTTAGGCAAGCGTCCACAGCTCAAAACTGCTGCTCTATCTTAGAGTGGGTATAAAAATCGTATGTAAGGAAAAAAGGAGAGCCATTACTGAAGTGGGAATGCTTTTGTGAGGTTGTGGTTAAAGCCACGGTTAGGTCAGACAAAAGGGAGCTTTACCACCATTCAATCGATGCTACACGTGAGCTGGGAGTGCTTGCTGCTGCGACTCCGCATACTCCACTTGACTCAAAAGCTGCATCATCTTTAAATAGATTACAACAATAAGTATAAACCTTTTTTTGATCTGGATGAAATTACAGAGCGTCAAAACAGGCTAAATTTAACAACCCTCCTGAGTTGTAATGGAAAGGCCAGAACAATGGTTTGCACAACATTACAGAGAGAAATCCTGTGAACTGGAGAGCACATTGACAAGGCTCAAAATACTTGCATCACAACAGTCATATCCTGGATTTTTAAGGATTCATAAATATTGAGGTGAGACCTCGACCAATTTTCTCTGACAAAGAAGGTGAACTGCTGCTGACAGCTCACCTAAGACAGTTAACTAAAGTTTACTTGCTAACTTATTATAACAACAACAACAAGATTCCATTTATAGAGCGCCTTTCACGTCGGGAGGACGTCCCAAGGCGCTGCACAGTTGGGTCAGGACCCGAGCAGGGGGGAAATGGTCAGGGTGAGGGGAGGGAGGGAGCGAGGAGGGGATAGAGAGTCGAGAGGGGAGCTGAAGGCTCGGTCAAAGAGAAAGGTCTTGAGACCGGCCTTGAAGGAGGAAAGGGAGGAGGCGGCGAAGGCACTGGGGGATGGAGTTCCAGAGCCTCGGGGCTGAGAGGCTGAAGGCCCGACCACCGATGGGAGGGCGGTTGGGGCGGGGGATGTGGAGCAGACCGGAGCCAGAGGAACGGAGGGTACGGGCAGGTAGGTAGGGGGATAGTAGGTCGGAGAGGTAGGAGGGAGCAAGGCCGTGAATGGCCTTGTAGGTGAGGATGAGGATCTTGAAATCAATCCTCTGGGGGATGGGGAGCCAGTGGAGGCGAGCGAGGGTGGGAGTGATGTGGTCGCGAAGCCTGGTGCGGGACAGTCCAGCCTTGAGGTGATAAAGGCGTGGACCAGAGTTTCAGCAGCGTGAGGGGTGAGGTAGTGCCGTAGTCTGGCGACATTCCGGAGGTGATGGAAGGCGGTGCCAGTTGTGGTGCGGATATGAGGGAGAAAGGACAGCTCAGGGTCGAACAGAACCCCGAGGTTCCTGACCGGCTTTGAGAGGTGGAGAGTGCAGCCTTGGATGCTGATGCTGTCAGCGCCTGAGGTGCGGAGGCGCTGACGTGAGCCAATCAGGAGGGCCTCAGTTTTACGCACGTTGAGCTGAAGAAAGTTGTCTCTCATCCAGGACTCGATGTCGGACAGGCAGCTGTCAGGTGGTCGTGGAGTTGAGGGTAGAGGAGGAAAGGTAGAGTTGGGTGTCATCCGCATACATGTGGAAGTTAACCCCATGTCTGCGGATGATGTCACCACAGGGGGAGCATATAGAGGGTGAAGAGGAGGGGACCGAGGACAGAGCCCTGAGGGACACCGCACGAGACAGTGTGGGGGCTGGAGAAAAAACCATTCGTGGAAACAAATTGAAGACGGTGGGAGAGGTACGACCTAAACCACTCAAGGACAGGACCTTGAAGGTTGAGGTGGAAGGACAAGCAGTGGAGGAGGATAGCGTGGTCGACCGTATCGAATGCTGCCGATAGGTCGAGGAGGACGAGGAGGCAGAGGGAGCCCTGGTCACAGATGGTCAGGATGTCATTGGTGACCTTGACCAGGGCAGTTTCTGTGCTATGGGCAGCACGGAAACCCAACTGAAGGGGTTTGAATAATGAATGGTTGGAGAGGAAAGTGCGCAGCTGGGAGGCGACAACTCGTTCCAGGACCTTGGACAGGAAGGGGAGGTTGGAGATGGGACGGTAGCTTGATAGCTGCGACGCATCAAGGGAGGGTTTTTTCAAGGTGGGAGTGATGGTGGCAGTTTTTAAGGGAATGGGGACAGAGCCAGAGGAGAGGGACAGGTTGACAGTGTCTGTGATATGTGGGGCAAGGAGGTGGAGCTGGCAGATAAGGAGTGGAGTGGGGATGGGGTCAAGGGAGCAGGTGGTGGGTTTCAGGGATAGAATAAGTTTGGTGACAGAGGGTGGGGAAATGGGTACGAAAGTGTGTCGGGGAGGATGGGTAGGAGTCGGAGTATGGGAGGGAGGGGGTGGGGTGTGGGTGGATGTTCGAGGGGTAGTGACCGCGGAGCGAATTCCCTTGATTTTGGATTCAAGAAAATCCAGCATCTCCTCACAGTGAAGGTTGGAGGAGATGACCTGCGCGGGGTGGCAGGGGAGACGGAGGAGTCGGGATGTGGTAGAAAACAGTAGCCTGGGGTTGTTCTTCGCCTCCAGGATTATCCTGGAGTAGAAGGACGATTTGGCCGAGGCTAGAGTGGAGCGGTAGATGTTGAGGAGGTCCAGCCAGATTTGTCGGTGGACTGTTAGGCCAGATTTGACACAGGTGCGTTCAGCGGCCCGCACCTGGCTCTTCAGTGAGCGGAGGTGGGTGATGAACCAGGGGGAGGAGCGAGAGTAGGAAACAGTACGGGAGGTGATGGGGGCAAGAGTATCGAGTGTGGAGGAGAGGGTGTTGTGGAGGAGAGTGAGAGGAGAAGAGGGGTCAGTGAGGATTGAAGGCCAGAGGGAGAGGAGTTCAGAGGACTCCAAGGCAGCGGTTAGGGATTGTGGGGGTAACTTCTTCCAGGTGGGTCTGGTGGAGGTGGTGAAGGAGATGAAGTAGTGGTCAGAGATGGCCTTGTCGGTAATGGTGACATCCGAGACACTGAGTTTTGGGTGATCACCAAATCGAGTGACTGTGAGTGGCGGAGTTGATGTGGAGGGAGAGGTTGAGCGAGGAGAGCAGGGAAGAGAAGTCTGAGGAGATGGAGCAGGAGGGGGTGAAGTGCAGGTTGAAGTCGCCCAGAATGATGAGGCGATCAGAGCAGAGGCAGAGAGATGTGAGAAGTGTCGAAATATCGGAGATGAGGGTGGGAGAGGTTTTAGGGGGCCGGTAGCGGAGGAGGATTTTGAGCGAGAGGAAGGAGGGGTGGGAGAGGGTGAGGTGCTCAAAGGAGGGGAAAGAGCCAGAGGAGTAGGGGGATAGGGCAAGTGGTGTCCTTGAGATAAGGGCTACACCACCGCCACGGCGGTTGGGGCAAGGGATGTGATGGGAGGTGTAGCCGGGTGGGTGTGGCCTCCGTGAGGGGGAAGGTGTCACATATAGTCTACATACATCATGGGGTAGTGGCGTGCATAATCCCAATCAGCAAGTTTAAGGCCAAAAGACACACAGCAATCACTACTTTAATTTCAGTCATCAATCTTCAGGCTATGACACAATGTAACTAAAGAAGTTAATTTAGCACTTTTCTTCTCCAGTTTAAACTAGAGTACAGAACAACATTTCGCAACATACCATCAACTGTACAGCTGTCAGTTCAGGGAACATGGAAAAACCATCTCACCCTTACTCGGGAGAATTTATCCACCCACTCGTGCCAAATACTGTAGCTCATGACTCACCAGTAATGTTTCATGGAATCTTATACCACAATTTTAAAAAATGCAGCACTGGTACAATATCTGTCAGTTTAAAAGAATGCTTTATCCCCTTATATCACACGTTTGCACTTTGTTTTCTGTACCAGAAGGCTGTGGATGCTCAGTCCTTGAACATATTCGTGACTGAGATTGATAGATTTCTAAAGGATAGAGGGATTAAGGAATATGGGGATAAGGCTCAGATGGAGTTAGGTTAGAAGATCAGCCATGATCTTATTGAATGGCGGAGCAGGCCCGAGGGGCCGAATGGCCTACTCCTGCTCCTAATTCCTATGTTCCAATGTACCCTACATCTGAAACTAACTGCACCATGCTGGTTTAAAAATAATTCTGTTTCTTTTAGACAGTGAAACATCATATCAAAAAGTTTATTTTGGCAACATTATCAGACACAAATGGCCCGAAAGATCAAATTTCAGGATATAAGGTTATCGCACCCTTGGGCCCAAATCTAAAGCCTGACTGACATCATTGCAGACATGGCACAAACTAACTTTCTCGATTCCTGTAAGTGTCGATTCCAAAGAGTAACAGAAATAGTATTTAAGTGACAAGAGAAAGCAATGTGCCTCCCTCACAGAATAAACTGTTAAACTTCACTGATCACCTTAGAACTGGCAGCACAATAACAAAGTGCAAATGTAAACTAAGAAGTCACTTTTGTGTATGCAATATTCAGATTTGCCATAACTTAGAGAAGTCTAAACAATAGACGTATTATCGAAGCCAAACCCTATCATTGCTTCAGAACTCCGAGATGCTATCCTGCTTACAGGGCACAAAGCAAATCCAAGTTGTTGTTACCAGATAGGAACGATGCATGTACAGTAGCTGAATGGTATATGACTCAGTTGATAGGGCTCCCATCTCAGAGTCAGAAGGTTGCGGGTGCTAGCACCATGTCAGGGATTTGAATTCACAGCCAAGGCTGACACACTAATACACTGCTGGGGTTTGCTGCATTGTTGGAAGGATCACCGAGGTCCTGTCTGCCTGTTCAAGTGGAGATTAAAGATCGCATTGCACTATTCGAAAAAAGGGAGTTTCTCCTGGTATCTTGATCAATAATTCCCAAAGAAAATTGCTCATTCACTTTATGGCTGTTTGTGGGTCACTGCTGTGTGCAAATTGGTTGCCACAAATGTCTACAAAAATAATAGTTACTACACTTTCCAGTAAATCCTGCTTTGACACATTCTAGCATGAAAGACTTTACTGTATATCAAATGCAAGGATTATTATTATTGTTAATTATGCAAAGTTGGATTTTAGTTCAAACTTAAAAACGACACAATTAAAGCTGCTAACTGAACGTGAATTAGTGGTTAGCAGAGAAAACACAACAGCTTCAACGCAGTCATATTCATAATTATAACCTGAGGGTTTAATAAGATCCAGTAATACCATTAGCCTGTTGTCCAAAGACTGAAAACAGACTGATCAGAATTCCCGTAAACCTCAGGCTATGCTCTTAAATAGCACTCAGCATTTGCATAATGTAATCAAAAATCAAGCCGCATGGCTGATTAACTTTTTTGAAGAGCTACCATCATGAATATTATGAAAAATACTTCTTAAAACTGCTTTCTTTAGAGCCTTATCAAAACAAAACCTGAGGCAATTCTGTACCACCTTTCTCCCTTTCTTCTTCGCCCTTCACAAAGCACAGATTCAGGTTGGCATGTAGTTTTCTGAACACCATAAACCCTCTAAGACTTTGACTAAATGGCTATTCATATCCAAGGGAAAACAGTGAGTGTCAGCAGGCTGTTCAACAATGGGGTTTGAATTACAACTGAGCCACATTCTGTCCTAATCTGAAACACAAACACTTTCTAGCATGAAACACTCAATAGTGTCCAGGCCTGGGAATCACAAGATCACACCGGGGGTTCAGATGAAGAAGGCCCTTCTGGCTGTTTGATTTCTTTTTGAACCCTTTTCACAGCATCAAGCTCGGTTTCAGGATACATCATTGCTAAATTCTCCTCCAGTTGAGACTGCTGAGATCAATTGTAATACCTTTAACACCTCAGGCATATGGAGTAAGGAAACTAAGATCAGCTAACTTAGCACAGATATAAATTTAACCTTTGACCTTTATTGCTTGTATGGCTCAGTACTGGAGCATTTTGCTACTTACCAATCATGGGTATTGGCCACACATAGAATTATAGGGCATTCGGTCCAACTAGTCCGTGCTGGAATTTATACACCATATTAGCTCCATTCCTCATCCGAATCTACACTCCCATCCCCTTGTATTCCATTCTCACTCCGGTGTAATTCTCTTTTCCCTCATGAACGCACATTTGGAATGTGGAGTCCTGTAGCTCAGTGGTTAGAGCACATGCTTTGCAAGCGAGAGATCTGGGTTCGATTCCCGGCAGGACGAAACCTTGGGCAAGTTTCCGTACTCCACATGCCTGATAATAATCCCTCAAGAAAAAAAACAATAATAAATTGGTCACTTCAATCCAAGACTGTTTGTTGGATACTGCTGTGCACAATTGGCTGCCGCGTTTCACCCACAAATATACAGTTAATTCACTTTACAGTCTATTCTGTGAAGCGACGTAGGATGTCTAGAAGAGTGAAAAGCGCTATATCAAATACAAGGATTATTATTATTATTTAAGTTTGCAATAAACAGCTAAATAAAAATGGAGATCAAATAACATACCATAATGCCAATTAAGATAAATAATCCTTTTGATAATAATCTTTTCATTTGATAATAATCGTTGCATTCGATCATTTTGACATAGCACCTTATTATTTCGTTGAAACATTGCAAAGAGTTTGAGATGATTTTAATGTGAATTGTAATGAGTGTGTATTTACAGGCAAATGCAGCAGCCAATTTGCACATAGCAATGTTCCACAAACAACCATGAAGTGAGTGACCAGAATACAGGCCGTCATAATACTAGTGATTTGAGAGTTTAAAGTGAAGAGGTCCTGCATGGCAGGTTGATGAATGAAGGATGAATTTACACCTGCCTTTCCAAACAATAAAGCTCAATGCATTCCAAAGAGAAAGTGTCCTAAATTAGGAAAAAAAACTGCTGGGTAGGGCACTGATGACAACAGCAGCAGAACAGGGAGTCTAGTCTCTGTGCTGTCAAACTGCAACTGCAAACTGCATCAACAAACCTGATAGATTTCACAAGCGGACAAAACTGAATGCTTCATTAATGAAAAATGGGCCGAGTTCAATGCATCAACAACAACAAAATTACATTTATAGAGCGCCTTTCACATCGGGAGGCCATTCCAAGGCGCTGGACAGTCAGGGGTCAGGACCCAAGCATAGGGAAGGGGTGGGGTAGGGGAAGGCAGAGAGGTGGGAGGGCAACTGAAGGCACGATCGAAGAGGAGGGTCTTGAGACCGGTCTTGAAGGAGGCAAGGAAGGAAGCGAGGCGAAGGGACTGTGGGATGGAGTTCCAGAGTGTGGGGGCAGAGAGGCTGAAAGCTCGGCCACCGATGGTAGGGTGGGTCGGGCGGGAGACATGGAGCAGGCCGGAGCCCGCTGAATAGACGGAGCGGGCAGGATGGTAGGGAGTCAGCAGGTCAGAGGCAGGAGGGGGCAAGGCCATGGGTGGCCTTGAAAGTGAGGACGAGGATCTTGAATTCGATCCTCTGGGGGATGGGGAGCCAGTGGAGTCGGGCGACGGTGGGAGTGATGGGGTCGCGGAGCCTGGTGCGTGAGAGTACACGAGCTGCAGAGTTTTGGATGATCTGCAGCTTGTGAAAGGAAGATTTGGGAAGGCCGATGAGGAGGGAATTTCCATAATCGAACCTTGATATGACGAATGCATGGGTGAGGGTTTCGGCAGCCTGAGGGGTGAGGCAGTGGCAACGTTGCGGAGGTGGTGGTAGGCAATGCCGGCCATGGCACGGATGTGGGGGAGAAAGGACAGTTCAGGGTCAAACAAGACACCCAGGTTCCTGACCGGCTTAGTGAGGTTGAGTGCGCAGCTGTGAATGCTGTTGCTGCCAGCGCCTGAGGTGCGGAGGCGCTGGCCCGAGCCAATCAGGAGGGTCTCGGTCTTGCTGATGTTCAGTTGGAATCCAAGCACTTCTACATGCCCATCCTGATGACCAGGATTTCGCATCGGTTTTCATGTAATCCACAAATTAATTGAAACAGACAAAGCTGAAGTGTTTTCTGCTTGTTCAAAGAACCACGCAATTAATGCTTTTCCAACAGCAGTCTTTTAAGCTGTCTTTCTAAAAAGGATGTCCAAGTCATTCTCATCCTATTCAGTGTTGAAGGTAATATACAAAATTTAACATTTCATGAGACAAACTATAATAATCCTTGCAATTTGATATAGTGCCTTATTGTGACTTCTCAAAGCACTTCACAGAATATATTGTAAAATGGATTGACTGTATTTTGTGGGCGAAAAATAAAAGGGATATCAGATGGGTACCCTGTGAGTTTTGACTATCTGCTTTTGGTGGTGGATTTCATGCTATCTCCCTACTTGACTCAACATAGGATTTAAAGATTCTTTGTTGTGCCAACAATATACATCTCCCACAGACCAAGATATTTGGACACACATGTGTAAACTTAGCCAGGTCTTTTAATAACATAAGAAATGCTATACCGAAAAAAGACCAAGGTCCATCTAGTTCGCCTTCCACTTTCCTGGCTGGCGATCGGATACACATATGTCCCAAACTACCTATGAACTATACCCCATAATGTTATTTCCTAAAATAAAACTATCTAATCTGTGTTTGAAAGAATCAACACTTCCTGCTTCAATCTATTCCATGCTTAAGAGTATCCACACGAGAGCTCCATTGATCCCACCTAAACATGGAAATTCCTGTGTCCAGAATGGAATACACACACTCACCCTGAAGAGATGTATCCTGCTTTACGTAATTCCAGAGTATTAGGCAAAGGTTTGCAACAGTCAAATCTTGGGCACCCCAAGGTATTTGTTGGGTACTGCTGGAGTCTAGTGGTAAGTGTATCTATCTTATCCTCTATGCAGCTGCTTATGGAGTATTGCAATATCTCTGTATAGTCCAAGGCTCAATTTCCTATATCCTCAATTAACAAAAATCAAACAAAGCATAATAAACCTAAACTGTGGTTTTAAAAGTTAACTTAATTTTTTAAAAAAGTCTCCATATAATTGTCCTAAGATCTTTCACAAAGAAAGTTCCTATAAGAGTGTAATGTTATGTGAATGACATAACACAACACACAAATAGGCACATATCAGAAAACAAAGTGATTCAATGAGATTTAAGATAAAACATTTACTTCAATGATTTTTTTTAAAAACAAAAACTTTTTTGTTTTACTTGTTAGCAAACTTCCATTTTTAAACTTTATATGAACCCATCAACATATAGTACTCAACAAGTCACTCTTTAACAAGTTTGATGGTCCAAGGAAGAGATTAAAGATTGGAAAGGAGATGGTCTTTCTCCAAAACTGGCTGTTCTCTGCTGCCTCAGTGCACATTTATAATCCCTGTTTAAGAAGGTAAATGCAATAATTCATCTATCCAATTGGTTGAAGAGACTTATGGGTTGGTCAGTACAGATTCATTCCTTCACGGATATTAACGTTACCATGAACACTGTGTAATACAATACAGTATGTACATCTGTAGCCACTGGTTATACATTAAGTTTTTAATAATGTGATGATTGTATCGAATTCCTGCTGGAACACATTCTCCTGGAAGTCAGGAAGTTCTATTTACTTTGACAATAGATTAACAGTCAAATACCACATAACCTCTGATCTTCAAATACTTTGAATTCTGAATGAAGCAGGCTTGATACAAGCACAAGGTTTCCATTCTTGAATCCTGGGAATGGCAAAAAGCAACCATTTACATGTAGCTCGACAGTATTGCTCAGAGACAATTTGCCACACCTATGGTTCTACTTTAACTGTTTCCTGTATTCTGAAAACATATAAAAATAAGTACAGTGATCCCTTGATTTAGCCACATTTGATCAGTGCAATTAAGACCAATTCTGTGAAACACTTGGAGGCATTCCAATGTGATAAGATGCAAAATAAAAGCTATTTCTTCCTTCACTAATACAATGGTTCTGTAAGTTATGTGGCCTAGAAAGATGGGTCCCCAACACATGACAAAGTGCCCAGACCCTAGAAGTAATGCAGAGGAGAGCAACAAGGATGATTCCCACTGTTTGAGGAACAGCTATAAGCAATACTTAGACAAGCTAGGACTCTTCAGTCTCAGAGGGGACCTCATAGACGTGAATAAAAATGTAAAGGGGATTGAAAGTAAACCCAGAACAATACTTTAAAGATGCACCAGAGCAGTAGAACAAGAGGTAATAGAGTTAGAGAAGCAAAGGGCAATTTGAGGACAAACAACAAGAAGTTTTTCTTTACCTAGAGGGTATTCGAAAAGAGAAGGGGGTTTCTTCCCCTGTCCTGGCCAACAATCAATCCTTCAGATAAAATTGGTCATTCACTTCCTGGCTGTTTGAGACACATTGCCTTGTGGCAAATTAGGTGCTGCATTCACCTACAAACATAGCGCCACTACACTTTATAGAAAACTCTTAAGAGAGGTTCCAGGCAGAGGGCGAAACCTTGGGCAAGTTTCCTTACTCCACACGCCTAATAATAATCCCTCCAAAAAACCAAAAACAATAATTAAATTGGTCATTTTCAATCTACGACTGTTTGTGGGACATTGCTGTGCGCAATTGGCTGCCGCGTTCGCCCACAAATATACAGTCAATTCCCTTTACAGTGTGTTCTGTGAAGCGCTTTGGGACGTCCTCCTGACGTGAAAAGCGCTATATCAAATGCAAGGATTATTATTATTATTATTATTATTATTTTGACGTCATAAGGTGCTACATCAAATGCAAAGATTATTATTTAACATTATTAAGAAGATTGAATGGGATTAGACTAAGTGGGCTCCTTTGGAGAAAAACGCAAGCACAGACGTGATGGATTGAACGGCCTGTTTCTGTGCTGTAACATTATATGACTCGTATTCCTTACATATTCAGTTAATGTTCTTTTCTTCCTATCTACCACAATGTGGCTGTTGTTTCAACTTATGGCACAGCTTGTTGGAGAAGCAACTTGCAAAAAGAGAAGGCTCAGGGGAGACTTTATTAAGGAATCCAACATCATAAAGGGTGCAGATAAAATGAACCATATCAATATGTTTAACATCATCAACATGGTGACACAGACTCAATCTCAGAAGAGGGACGATGCAGTTCAGATTTAATTATGACGAATATGCAGAATAGGCTGTCCAGGGAGGTGCTGGAGGCAGAATGTCGATAAATTCAAGTGGAATTGGAAAGCTACTTGGCAAAGAATTCAATTCAGAGGTTTGAGAGAGAGAGTGTGACAGGATTATTTCATTCTCCAGGAAACTTTTTTTAAACGTTGAAGTCAGCCAGATGGACTGCAATATTCTTTTCCAGTACTGTACATTCCACTGTTCCTCTTGTTTAACAAATGATTGATTAATAAATTGAGAATCATCTTGGTTTAGTTTTACATTCTAACCATACTTTACAGGGAATCTAGGATGGAGAACCATTTGTGCTGCAGATTTTTGACTAAACTTTGCACAATTCCAAAATGATTTTTCAGAGGTTAAAAGGCTGAAATCCTTAAGTTTTCAAACTTGGTGACACATTTTTCTAAATGGTACGTATTTCAACATTAGAGAAAATCTGAAATTTAGACCAAGATTCTACTTCACCAAATAACTACTAGTAAATATGGTATTAATTCAAGCACTATTATCATCAAAAAATATGGTCTTCTATAGGAGACTGACTGCATAAAAGAGAATCTTGTATAATTAGAATTTCCTATTAAAACCCAAGCTGGGCAACAATGATGTCCTGTTTCTTTAAATTTTCACAACAAGGCTGAACCTCATCCAATGCAGGGCAAACAATAATTAACCCTTGTCTCAAAATCAACTGCAACCAGTTAATAACAATAGCCAACATTGTCATAAGCAATAGCACATCCGAACCCTTCCTGTTCTCGAGTGGTTTAGGTCGTACCTCTCCCACCGTATTCATTTTGTTTCCACAAACGGCTTTTCCTCCACCCCCCGCACTGTCTCGTGCGGTGTCCCTCAGGGCTCTATCCTTGGTCCCCTCCTCTTCACCCTCTATATGCTCCCCCTTGGTGACATCATCCACAGACATGGGGTTAACTTCCCAACTCTACCTTTCCTCCTCTACTCTCAACTCCACGACCACCGATGTCCTGACAGCCTGCCTGTCCGACATCGAGTCCTGGACGAGAGACAACTTTCTTCAGCTCAACGTGCGCAAAACTGAGGCCCTCCTGATTGGCTCACGTCAGCGCGTCCGCACCTCAGGCGCTGACACCATCAGCATCCAACGCTGCACTCTCCACCTCTCAAAGTCAGTCAGGAACCTCGGGGTTCTGTTCGACCCTGAGCTGTCCTTTCTTCCTCATATCCGCTCCACAACTGGCACCGCCTTCCATCACCTCCGGAATATCGCCAGACTACGGCACTACCTCACCCCTCACGCTGCTGAAACTCTGGTCCACGCCTTTGTCACCTCAAGGCTGGACTATGGGAACTCTCTCCTCATCGGCCTTCCCGCCACCTCCCTCCACAAGCTGCAGGTCATTCAGAACTCTGCAGCTCGTGTACTGTCCCGCACCAGGCTTCGCGACCACATCACTCCCACCCTCGCTCACCTCCACTGGCTCCCCATCCCCCAGAGGATCGAATTCAAGTTCCTCATCCTCACCTACAAGGCCATTCACGGCCTTGCTCCCTCCTACCTCTCCGACCTACTATCCCCCTACCTACCTGCCCATACCCTCCGTTCCTCTGGCTCCGGTCTGCTCCACATCCCCCGCCTTCAGCCTCTCAGCCCCCAGGCTCTGGAACTCCATCCCCCAGTGCCTTCGCCGCCTCCTCCCTTTCCTCCTTCAAGGCCGGTCTCAAGACCTTTCTCTTTGACCGTGCCTTCAGCTCCCCTCTCGACTCTCTACCCCCTCCTCGCTCCCTCCCTTCCCTCCCCTCACCCTGACCATTTCCCCCCTGCTCGGGTCTCGACCCAACTGTCCAGCACCTTGGGACATCCTCCCGACGTGAAAGGCGCTCTACAAATGAAATCTTGTTGTTGTTGTTGTTCATGTGACATCAAACATCTGCACATTTTCCAGATTCTCTTGTACTTTCCATAAATCCCACTGCCCCAACCACCCGAGCTCTGCAATAGCACATCTACCCCCAAAATAAAAGCTAGACTTTGTAGGCTTAATAAAACTTCAAGGAAAATACCCATATTGTTTCATGCTAGTTTATAATGCACCAAATATGGACAAGTTATACTGGAAGTGTAATGTACGGAATCTGCCAGCACAGTCCAAAACTCCCAACTCACAAGAGTCACAGTGTCACTTTACAGTAAATTCTTCAAGAGATTTTGACATTATAAGGCACTGCATCAAATATAATAATAATAATCCTTACATTTGATATTTCACACCTTCAAGACATCTCAAAGCGCTTCACAGAATATACTGTAAAGTGTAGTGACTGTATTTTGTGGGCGAAACGTGGCAGTCAATCGACTAACAACCATGTTCCTACTTACTGTTAGGTAAACAGAAGCAAAGATTATTATTTACACCCAATGTCCAATGACCTTCCTGCCCTCTTTGAGTGAATTGGCAGGTCTCAACCAATCTGATATCATAAGCACAGTGGGTAAGTTTGCAGGTTGAATATGCAATCTTGAACAAAAGATTGAGATTGAGGAATACCCAATGTGTTCCCAGAGAACAATCTACTTATAGCCAATAGACCCATCCACCCTTAAGAACCAGTAACCAGTGGCTATTTTGCTAAAATCCAAGATTTAAATGGGTTGGGAAAGAAGAAAAATATAAATGGGGAAAATTTTTTTTTTTAAAATTATGTATGCTCTACACAACAAATGAATAGTATTGAAAAGAGACAAAGTTCCCAAGAGCAGGTGTAGGATTATTCCAGGGGATATTGCCATTGAAAGCAAATGTTTAGAGACTTTCTCGGGACACTTATCCAAGAATACAATACGGTAATGGGATGCAATAAATTTTCTATGAGTCACAGAATGTTTTCCAGTAAACAAAACCACTAGCCTTTTACAGGAAGTGGTGCAGATCTGATTACACAGCCTGATGTTAAAGACAGTTCAATCCAATAGAAATTCTTAATAGTTTGGGACAATTTTGGTTAGCATACTATAATATCCATAATTTCCTAGCATGTCCATTATGAGATATTTCACTGAAGTAGTAAGTCTGAAGCAAAAGTCTTCAATTTAAATCGAGCCAACTTTGCTGGTATGAGAGAGGATTTAGCCAGAATAAACTGGGAGACTAAACTTAAAGATTTGACGGTAGACCAGCAATGGCAGACATTCAAGGAGATGGTGCAAAATTCCCAACGAGCACATATTCCTTTGAGGAATAAGAATGCCATGGGAAAGGTGGTGCAGCCATGGCTAACAAGAACAGTTAGGGAAAGTATCAAATCAAAAGAAAAAGCCTATAAAACAGCGAAGATGAGTAGTAAACCCGAGGATTGGGAGAACTTTAGGGAACAACAGAGGAGGACCAAAAAATTGATCAAGAGGGAGAAAATAGATTACGAGGGCAAACTAGCAAAGAACATAAAAACAGACTCCAAGAGTTTTTACAAATATATAAAGAGGAAAAGGCTAGCGAGAGTGAATGTGGGTCAATTACAGGCAGAGACCGGAGGAATTATAATAGGGGACAAAGACATGGCAGAGTCATTAAACAAGTATTTTTCTACAGTCTTCACCGTAGAAGACACTGAAAACATACCAAAAATAGAGGACCAAGAAGACAATATTAGCGAGCAACTTAGGGAGATTAACATTAGTAAAGAGATGGTTCTAGGTAAATTGTCGGGTCTTAAAACCGATAAATCCCCTGGACCAGATGGCCTGCATCCGAGAGTTTTAAAGGAGGTGGCTAATGAGATAGTGGATGGCATGTCTATAATCTTCCAAAAGTCTGTGGATACTGGAAAAATTCCCATTGATTGGAAGATTGCAAACGTAACTCCACTATTTAAGAAGGGTGGGAGAGAAAATAGGGAAAACTATAGACCAGTTAGTTTGACGTCAGTTGTAGGGAAAATTCTTGAGTCCTTAATAAAAGACGTAGTTATGGGATACCTGGAGGACCATAAAAAGATTTAACATGGCTATACAAAAGGGAAGTCATGCTTGACTAACCTTTTAGAATTTTTTGAGGATGTATCCAGCAGGTTGGATAAGGGGGAACCAGTAGATGTGGTATATTTGGATTTTAGGAAGGCATTTGACAAGGTGCCACACAAAAGGCTGTTACTCAAGATCAAGGCCCACGGGATTAATGGGAAAATATTAACATGGATAGAAGAGTGGCTATCGGGTAGAAAGCAGAGAGTAGTGATAAACGGATCATTCTCGAATTGGCAGGATGTAACTAGTGGAGTGCCACAAGGATCAGTGCTTGGGCCTCAGCTATTTACCATTTACATCAATGATCTGGACGAGGACATTGAATGTAATGTGTCTAAATTCGCGGATGATACTAAACTAGGTAGCTCTCAGGATGATGCAAAAAGATTGCAACAAGATATAGATAGGCCAGGGGAGTGGGCAAGTAGGTGGCAGATGGAATTCAATGTTAGCAAGTGTGAAATTATTCACCTAGGTAGCAAGAATAAAAGAACAGATTATTTTCTGGAAGGGGAGAAGTTAGATAGTGTTAGTATTCAAAGGGATTTGGGTGTCCTTGTACACCAGTCCCAAAAAGTTAGTTTGCAGGTGCAGCAAGCAACCAAGAAGGCGAACGGCATGTTAGCGTTCATTTCAAAAGGTTTAGAATATCAGAGTAGGGAAGTCTTGCTGCAACTGTATAGGGCCTTGATGAGACCGCACCCAGAGTATTGTGTGTAGTTTTGGTCTCCTTATTTAAAAAAGGACATACTTGCCCTAGAGGGGGTGCAGCGTAGATTCACTTCGTTAGTTCCTGGAATGAGGGGACTGACCTATGAGGATAGGCTGAATAAACTAGGGCTGTATTCTCTAGAGTACAGAAGAATTAGAGGGGAATCTTATTGAAAATTATAAGATTCTTAAAGGGCTGGATAAAGTAGACACTGAGGGTCTGTTTCCCCTGGTAGGAGAATCTATAACCAGGGGTCACAGTCTTAAAATTAAGGGTCAGCCTCTTAGAACAGAGTTGAGGAAACATTTCTTCACTCAGAGGGTAGTGAACTTATGGAATTCACTCCCCCAGAAGGCTATAGATGCTCAGTCCTTGAACATCTTCACGGCTGAGACTGATAGCCTCTTGAAAAATAGAGGGACTAGGGGATATGGGGATAGGGCAGGTAATCAGAGTTAGGTGAGAAGATCAGCCATGATCTTATTGAATGGCGGAGTAGGCACGAAGAGCCGAATGGCCTATTCCTGCTCCTAATTCTTATGTTCTTATGTTCTTATTATAGTCAGGCTCACAGTCACAGTGAATATAACAAACCTTAACTTAGAATTCTTTCTACAATTCGAACAAATCCAACAAATATTTAACAGCAAACACTTAATATTTAACTATTTATAGACTAAATCTGTCTGCTTTAACTTGCACTTCACAGGATATACTGTAAAGTGGTCTAACAGTGTGTATTTGTGGGCAACCATGGCAGCCAATTTGCACACAGCAATATCCCACAAACAGCCATGGAGTGAATGACCAATTTTATTTGGGGGATTGTTTACTAGGACCGTAGGATAAACTGACATCTTTTTCAAAGTACCCTGAGAACTTTATCACCCAGAAGAACAGGCAGGCGGAACCTCTCATCCTCCATCCTCCAACACCCCAGAACTGCATTGGAGTGTCAGCATACAACAACAACAACAACAAGATTCC